>NC_057798.1:708006486-708035783 GCF_018294505.1 Triticum aestivum | reverse complement strand
ATGCATAACGTGTACAATGTGTAGTATCGTAAAATACCAGCAAACGAAAAAGAATTAAAATGGAAACACAAAATTAAATGAAAAAGAAATCATAAAACTAAAAACCCTCCAAACCTTATAGTACCGGTTGGTCTTACAAACCGGTACTAAAGGGCTCCAGGTCCCCGGAGCTGGCTCGTGCCATGTGGTTGCCCTTTAGCACCGGTTCGTGCCGAACCGGTACTAAAGGGGGGGCCTTTAGTGACCACAAATTAGTGCCGGTTATGTAACCGGCACTATAGGGCCTTACGAACCGGTGCTAATGCCCGGTTCTGCACTAGTGCCTCCCGTTGGGCTGGTCTTGGTCTTGTTACACCGAAATGGATGCCTTTGCTTGATGCTCTCGCCTGCGCTTGCCCCCTTTGCACCAAAGAGGAAGGGAGGACACTGCGCGGGCTGGCGCCCGAGTGGCGCCCTTGGTTGTCATGGCTTGCGTCATGGGCACCTCGCGAGGTACCCCGCCTTGAACTCTCCGCCTCCTTGTGAGCCAGCCTGACGAGGCCGTGCCTGAGGAAGTTCCTTGTTGTCTGCCCCGCGAGGCTTGGCCCCTCGCGAGGGTCTTGAGCTTGTGTTGATGAAGATGGGCTGTGCTGGGCCTCCTTTGAGCCATGCCGCAGGCCGCAGGCAGGCAAGTCTGGAGACCCCCGTTCCCAGAACGCCGACAGTAGCCCCCGGGCCCACGGCGCGCCCGGACTTGGCCGAGCAGAGAGGCGAAGGGGCAAGTGCGAAGCGTCGCGGGCCCTAACAGCCTGCGGCCTCGGTCGCCGCGTGGCAGTTGATCGGACGTGGGCGGCACTTTACCCCCATGCTTCCTTATTTTGTGCCTTGCTAGGCGGACTCGCTGCCGCACACAGCCGCTCCCCTTTCTGCTGCTTGAGCGCTCCCTGTCCTTTCTTCTCTCGAACTCCAGCTTCCGCATCCAATCCAATCTCGAACCTTCCCCCTCCCTTCTCTACCGTCATGGCTCCATCGAGGAAGGGAAAAGGGAAGAAGCCCGTGCCGCCGCCTCGCTCGTCGTCGACGACGGCCCCCGCTGTCGATTGGCCGGTCATAATCAATCAAGAAGGCCTGGGCAAGGTCAGCTCAGCCCTGGCCACCATCTTCAACGAGTGGGGGAGGACGATGGCCTGGCCTGCGTCTCGCTTCGCCATTGACGGGATTCCCACCGCGGTCCGGTATTTTCGCCGACGCCCTGTGGGCGGGACTGGTTCCCCCCTTCTCTGATTTCTTCAACACCGTGCTTTCCCATTATCATATCCATATGATGCATCTGAGTCCTGTGTCCATCACCCTTCTTGCGGTATTTGCCTTCGTTTGCGAGGCAATGATGGGCATCGTTCCTTCGGTTGCCTTGCTGCGCCACTTCTTCTCCTTGCGCCTTGTCGACCCCACCCAATGTTCGGGGTGCGTGAGCTTCATTGCTGCTGCGCCTAAGACAACGGCTTCTGGAATTGACTTCAGTCTTCCTCCACCCGCGCCTGGGTTTTGCGAGCGGTGGCTGTATGTGGACGTAGGGGTGCCCAGCCCCTGCTGACAGAGCCATCTTCACCTGATGTCCCCAACTCAGGCTGGGGCCAGGAGATGCTCGCGAGCCCCGGCTCGCCTTCGTTTGGCGTCTCTTTGAGTTCCTGAGGGAGCTTGGTGTGACGGCGCCCAAGGTGGTGAAGGAGTTATTGTTGCGCCGCGTCGCCCCTCTCCAGCGCCATTCTCATAGAATTTGGGCCTTCAGCGGTCATGGGGATCGTATGCGGCTCAGGAAGAGGACCTGACGCCTGAATCACTGAGGAAGGTGCTCTTGGTCTTGACTGGGGACCCTTCCCCTTGTGGCATTCGTCAAGGGGGGGGCCTTGCTGTACCTCTGATCGAACAGGGGTGACTTCGTGAGCCAGATGCCCATCCTCGACGAATGGGGGCCGCGCCCTACTGACCTCCAGGGGCCTCGCGAGAACCCAGTGGTGGTGGTCGCCCTCGCAGCCATCCAGGGCGGTTCTTCCTGAAGTGGCGGGGCAGGGAGGCACGAGCCTCTAGAGGCCGAGGGTGCCCCCGCCGAGGCGACAGCACTGGGCGGCGTTCATGAGGGAGCGGCTCCCGAGGCCCGGGCTGCCGTAGTTGAGGGTGGCGAGTGGCCGCTCGCAGTGCTTGCGGCTGAGGCCCCCGAGGCCCCAGCCGCTCTTCTTGGTGAGGCGTCCGGCAGCGGGCATCAGGCGGACGCCCCCAACGCGAATCGCCTCGATGCTTCCTCCTCGTCGCAATCTGACCCCTGCGCTCAACTCTTGGGTCGCTTCCGTGTGGACTTTGAGGCCCTCCGGAAGAGAAGGGATGCCCTGGGCGATGATTACCCTTGCCGCCTGCTGAAGCGTAGGAAGTACTTCGTCATCGATGAGTAAGCCTTCTCCCCTCCTAGCTCCTAATTCTTCTATTGCCTTTCCTGATCCTTGCTTCGCAGGGCCCTTCCTCCGGAGCTGATGGAGGTAGACGAGGATCCATCCCCCTCGTCTCCGCCCCTTCTACCGTCTTCGATTGTTCCGAGCAGCAGGGCCCTTGTGGTGAGGCCGGTTAGTGAGGTGAACCTTCCCGAGTCGCAGCGCGGTCCTGCGCTCTCCTCGACCTTCCTTCGCGAGCCTTCCCGTGGCATAGCCAGCCTGCCGTGGGCTTCTCGTCTGGCCGTGGACCGTGATTGGTTAGGGTACTCCCGGCGCTCTTTACTTGGAGATGGACTGGCTTTAGGTCGGGCCTCCGGCAGGGCGCGCCCAGCCATCTCAAGGGCGCCAGCCCCCAGCCCCCTGCCTGAGAGGGGTGTGCTAATTCGGTCCCCACGGCGCTTGCTTGGGGCAGATGACGGCGTGGAAGACGTACTTGAGCGCGCCCAGGAGTGTCACGCTCTTCGCCAAGGGTTCCTCCGGAGGGCGGCTGACGCGGTGAGCCTGCTCGGTGAGGAACTCGCTGATGAGGACACGCGCCTTGAGGCCGAGGGCCTTCGGCTGGTTGCGGAGAGGCGCGAGCTGGAGGCGGCTGCCGCCCTCGCGCACCGTCGGCGCGATCTCGACGATGAGGAGGCCAAGGCGTCGCTGGCGGCCTCTCGGGAGGCCCGTTAACAGGACGTCGAAGATGCCCGGGAAGCTGACCGGCGACGAGAGGCCACGGAGGAGCGGGCACGGGAACTCCTGGCCCGGTGCTGCTCACTGGAGGAGCAGGTGGAGTTGCGTGAGGCGGCCCTTGCATTGATGAAGGTGATCTCCGGTGACCCTGCGGAGCTTCAGAAGCATGAGGAGGCGCTGATGCTGGAAGCCGCTGAACGCGCACGGGAACACGAGCGCCTGGAGACGAGGGAGCGCTTGGTGACCCGGGCGGAGGACGATGTCGCTGCGTGGGAGACCCATGTCTCGGAGGAGGTCAGACGTCGGGTGGTGACGGCGCGCCTGAACCTCGAGCGCGAGCTCAAGGAGAGGCTAGAGTTGGTCCGGATCGAGGCCGAAGGTAGGACCAACGCCCTCAGGACCAGACTGGAGGAAGCAACGCGGCGGGCCGATGCCTTGCGGGTCGCACTTGAGGTGGCGCAGGGGGAGTCAGCTACTTCCCATGCCGAGGTGCTTCTTCTTCGCCAGCAGGTGGTTGAGGCTGAGACCATCGCACGCCAGAACACGGACGAGATGCGTCAGCGGCGGCTCTTGGAGCATGAGCACGCCCCCATGCTCACCACGCTTCGAGAGAGGGCCAACACGGCCTTGGGTAACATCTGCGAGGCGGCCGTCGGCGAGCCGCGTGCCATTAACTACGCCGGCAACCTTCAGTTCTTCACCGACATCGTGATGCAGCTGGAGGCGCAGTCGGTTCGTGCCAACAGGTTGGTGGAGGAGAGGAGCCGAGCCTTGCTCGGGCGCGCCTTTTCCCGCGTCTTCAGCCATCTCCGGTATATGGATCCTCACTTTCACTTTGACGCTGCCATCGCCCCAGTCCCCCAGGCTGTCCGATACAACCTGGCGTATTGGGAGGAAGACAACGTGGACGCCCTTGTCAGGGCCTTCGCTTCAGACAACGGTGGCGTGATTGTGGCCGCCGATGAGGGCGGCGTGGTGAACGGCCCTGACGCCGCTGGCGAGGCTAGCGACAGCTCGGGCGGCGCTCCTGAGGATGCATTGGGGGATTTACCTGACTGACAGCGCGTTGTTCCTGTTTCCTTATCCTGCATGAATAGAACTCTAGCTTTTGTCCCGATGGTTGTAAGAGCATTTTGGGAGGGGGTGCCCCTCATGTAAAACTTATGTTCAGCGTACTAGAGAATGCTACTTCACTCACACACCCGTGCCAAGAGGTTGGCCATGTGACGAGCCGGCTGGCTAGTTTACCTTTGCCCCGAGCGGGCCTCGAGATAACTTGTTGGAGGCCGTGGCGCCTCGCACGCCTCTTGATTGAATCCGTGGGATCTGCAGTGAAAAACCTCTTGAGAGGGTACGTCGGCGGCAGTCTGGGCTGCACGCAAGCTAGGCCAGACCCGGCTCGCGAGGGGCTCGCGAGGGGAGGCAACTGAGGTGAGGTCATAACCGAAATGCGAGAGATTGCTCAAACAAGACTAAGCACCCCTTCCGCAAATACACACAAATATCAAATTCGAGTCCAACTTAAATCCAGCGGGGGAAAGCAACAACCAAGAGAAAAGCAATGAAAGCAGAAAAAGGCCGCGTCTGGCATCTAGTCTATTCTTGGACGTCTTCTCACCAGCGCGGAGCTAAGTGCTGCCACTGGGTGTGGGAGGGAGCCCCAGGACCTGAGGCCGGCACCCCTGAGACTCCGGGGCGTGTACAGCGCCACTCATTATTACGTGAGAGTGTCACGGGGCGGCGAGCTTCACAGGCACTGGGCCTTCTTCACAGGTACCGGCCTTGCTTCATATCGCCTGACGAGGGCCCCGCCTTGCGCCACACTCTAGTGCCATCAACGACGACCGGAAACCAGGACGCCGCTGATGGGGTAGAGCGGTCGCCAGCGGTTCCCCCGACGAGCACGGGTCCTCCGCCAGGGGCCCTGAGGCACCTCCCCAGCGGAGGGCCTACCTCTTGGGAACGCCTTGCTCTGAACGCCACGGTGGTGATGTCGGATCTCGGCCCCTCTCCTGCAGCCCCCGACGCCCTACTCCTGAGGGGTAAGAGACTTCCGGAGCAGGGCAGCTGCTCGCTGTGGCGACCTGCACCTCCTGCGACCCATGATTAGTGTATGCCTGCTCCTGAGGGATTAGTGGTACCCGATAATCATTGCTTCCAGCGTGGCCGGCGGGGCCGCCCCGGGGTTCCTGGAAGAGCTTAAGTTCTGGCGCCTCGTCCCCCCAACTTGGGCTGAGGAGCGAGCCTTGTTCGCCCTTGCGCGGGTGCCCTTGCGCGGGGTACGTACTCTTCCGGGGTCGTTACCCCGAAGGCTGCGCCATAGGGCTCTACGTGCCATGCAGCTCTGCTTGACGTGCCAACTTGGTGATGGTAGCGTGGTGGCCCACGGGGGCCGTGGGTCGCGACGAGTCCTTCTTCACTGGCGGGGAGCGGAGTCGGTGCTGCCGCCGGCCCTGTGCTGACGGCTTCGCTGGTGTTGGAGTAGCCTTGGAGCCCGCGGTTGCACGTGGGGGCCCCACACGGGCCGCCCTGGGCCTGAGACGAGAGCTGGGTGCAGAAGGGGTGAGCCCCCGAGGCGGCGAAGCTCAAGAGCTCCGCCACCCGCTCTAGGAGCACGTCGTAGCCGCCTTCCATCAGTCTGCACTGCAGCAGCTCTCGGGCCACCGTGAGCGCGGCCCTTGAGTTCGCCTGCTCCCGGCGGGTGTACGGCGTCGTGGCCGTGGCGTGGTTGGAGGCCCTTGCTGCCGACCGCGTCTGCCGCGGTGTTAGAGCTGTCAAGGCCTGTCCACGTCGCCCGCGGCCCGCAGCGCCCTGCGGACCGCGAGCTGCCTGGGGCATGGCGTCGCCCGGGGCGAGCGGCTCTGTGCGGGCGGGCCATGCCGCCCAGGGATCAGGGTTGCCCGCCTGGTCGCCGAACATGGTGATGACGATGCGGCAAGACGCGGAGCGGCGGAAGGCGGATCCCGGTGCACCCCTACCTGGCGCGCCAAATGTCGGATTTCGGGTTCCGGCAGACCCTTGAGGTTTGAACACTGTGGTGCGTGCGGAGATTCAACCCCCTACCGGCTTGTTCCTCGCCGAATCGCTAGGATCTAAATTACCAAACAGAACAACACAAGAGACACAAGATTTATAGTGGTTCAGGCCACCATTGTGGTGTAATACCATACTCTAGTGTGTGGTGTGGTGGATTGCTTTTTGTGCTGATGATGAACAATACAAGGAAGAACAGCCTCGCGAGGGTCTATTCTTGGCTGGTGCTACTTGGTTCTGGCTCTGGGATTCTCGATGCTATCTGCTCGATTCTCATTGCCTCTACCCTGGGGGTGGCTAGTCCTATTTATAGGCAAAGGCCTTGGGCCTCTTCCCAAATATTGAGCGGGAAGGGCGCCAACAATTGGCCATTTTGAAGGGGAACAGCGGGTAAACTTATCCTGACTAAAGTTGGTCCTCGCCTGTCAAAGGCTCTGGTGGTGACGCCTGCTTGGGCTCCACAATGACTTCTTTCCTCCCGTTGGGCTTGTCTTGGTCTTGTTACACCGAAATGGATGCCTTTGCTTGATGCTCTCACCTGCGCTTGCCCCCTTTGCACCAAAGAGGAAGGGAGGACACTGCGCGGGCTGGCGCCCAACTGGCGCCCTTGGTCGTCATGGCTTGCGTCATGGGCACCTCGCGAGGTACCCCGCCTTGAACTCTCCGCCTCCTCGTGAGCCAGCCTGACGAGGCCGTGCCTGAGGAAGCTCCTTGTTGTACACCCCGCGAGGCTTGGCCCCTCGCGATGGTATTGAGCTTGTGTTGATGAAGATGGGCTGTGCTGGGCCTCCTTTGAGCCACGCCACAGGCCGCAGGCAGGCAAGTCTGGGGACCCCCGTTCCCATAACGCCGACAGCAGCGGACTCGGATAAGGAAGTTCCAAACCACCGGGGCAGAAAACACTTGTGAGGGTGCCCAAGTTCTTCCCTCGTGAGACTTCGCGCGAGAGAAAATGAAAACAAGTAAGTAAAACGGACGAGGGGCCGCGAGTTCGAAATGGTAACAGCTTCAGAAAAACTTCAAATAGAAACAAACAAGCCAACTGCGGAAAGCAAATGAAAGAAGCTGCGTCCGGCACCTAGTCTAGTCTTCGACGTCTTCTCACCAGCGTGGAGCTAAGTGCTGCCACTGGGCGTGGGCGGGAGCCCCCGAGGCCCAAGGGCGGCACTTCGGAGACTCCGGGGCGTTTACAACCCCACTCATTATTACGTGAGAGTGTCACGGGCGGCGAGCTTCACTGGCGTTTGCCTTATTCACAGGCACCGGGCCTTTTCCAAAACACAACTACTTCACAGGCATTCGCCTTCTTCATAGGCACCGGGCCTTTTCCAAAATACTGAAACTTCACAGGCATTCGCCTTCTTCACAGGCACCGGGCCTTTTTCAGGGGTAAAACTTTCGGAGAAGTTGGATGTTCCACGCGTTCTGGATGGGCAACCCTCCTGGGTCTCCAAGCGTGCGGAGCCGGGCCTAGAAACATGAACAACCTTAAACGGGCCCTCCCACATGGGAGAGAGCTTATGCAGCCCCTCCCTGGAGAGAACTCGCCTGAGCACGAGGTCCCCTACCTCGAGAGTCCTGGGGCGGATGTTGCGGCAGTGGTATCGCCGCAATGCTTGTTGGTACCTTGCTGCCCGCAGCGCAGCTTCTCGGCGATGCTCCTCCCCCAGCAAGAGATCCGTCCCCCACATGGCGTCCTACTACGCTTTGTCGAACGCCAGGATCTGCACGGAGTGACGCCTGACCTTGTGAGGGAGAACGGCTTCAGCTCCATAAACCAGAAAGAACAGGGTCTCCCCAGTCAGCTTGGTTGCGGTCGTGCGGATTGAGCACAACACAGACTGGAGCTCGTCGTACCAGCCCCTGCCGCATGCCTCCAGCTTCTTCTTGAAGGTCCTGGTCTTGAGGCCCCTCAGGTCCTCCGCGTTGGCTCGCTCGGCCTGACCGTTGCTTCACGGGTGCGCCACCGAAGCGTAGCATATCGCGTTCCAAGGTTAGCACAGTATGTTTTGAAGAGGTTACTGGTGAGCTGTGAACCGTTGTCGGTGATGATGCGGTTCGGCACCCCGAATCGGCACACGAGGCCCTTGATGAACTTGACGGCGGAGCCAGCGGGGATGGTGCGGACAGCTTCCACCTCATCCCACTTGGTAAACTTGTCCATGGCGATGTAGAGGTAGCGGTAGCCCCCTGGCGCCCGAGGGAACGGGCCCAGGATATCCATTCCCCAGACTACGAAGGGCCATGAGAGGGGTATAGTCTGCAGACCTCCCGCCGGCTGATGGATCTGCTTGGCATGAAACTGACAGGCCTCGCAAGCTTTCACCAGTTCCACTACGTCATTGAGTGCCATGGGCCAATAGAACCCGCTGCGGAACGCCTTGCCAACGAGAGTTCGTGATGACGAGTGATACCCACAGTCACCACCGTGTATGTCTGCCAGTAGCTCCTTCCCTTGCTCCCTGTAAATGCAACATAGGGACACATCATTCGGTCGTCTCTGGTAGAGCTCTTCATCCTTAAGGCAGTATGCTGTGGCCTGCCGCACCACATGCTCCGCTTCCTCCTCCTTTTCCGGCAATGTGCCTTGTGTCAGGTAACTCCTGAGCTCCGTGATCCAGCACCCCTCCTGAGGTTCCAGCGCCAGGAGCAGACGCGCTCCTGAGGTCAGGCCGCAGACCGGGGCTCCCGAGGCAGGCCGCTGGGGGAGCTCCCCCCGAGGTTGCGCCATGCTTGACAGTGACGGCGTCGCCGAGGTCTTGAAGAGCCGCTCCTCGAAGACGTCGGGCTCTTGAGGTAGCCGCCTAGATGCCCTTTTGGCGATGTCATCAGCCTCCTAATTGGTGCCGCGAGGCACATGCTGCAACTCCAGCCCCCAAAACTGCTTCTCCATCCTGCGGACCTCCGCGAGGTAGGCTTCCATGTGCTTGTCCTTTGGTTCTTATAACTTGTTGGAGAAGTTGACAAGGAGCTGCGAATCACCCTTGATGGTGAGGTGCTTCACTCCTAGGGCGACTGCGGCGTTCAGGCCTGCTATCAGGCCTTCGTATTCTGCTATGTTGTTGGAGACCTTTTCCCCGTGCTGGAAACAGAGTTGCACAGCATAGTAGAGCTTGTGTTGAGTGGGGGATACGAGCACCGCGCCAGCCCCCGCACCGTGTCAGGAGAACGCCCCGTCGAAGTACATGACCCATCCGTCTGGTGCCTCGCTCCCTGGGGAGAGTGATCGATCCTCGCCAGCCTCAAGGCCTAGCGCCTCCGCCCATTCCGCCACGAAGTCCGCAAGCGCGGCCCCCTTGATGACTCTGCTTGTGCTAAATTCTATCTGAAACGCTTGCATCTTGATGTTCCACTCAGCGACCCTTCCAGCTGAGTTGGGGCTCCTAAGCACCCTTTCCAAGGGGTACGCTGAGACGACCTTGATGGGATGGCCTTGGAAATAGTGTCGCAGCTTGCACGAGGCTACCAATAGCGTGAGGAGGAGTTTCTGAGGCATGGGGTATCGCGCCCTTGCGTCCCACAACACCATCCTGACGAAGTATACAGGGTGCTCGACGAGGTTGGGAGTGCTGGCGCCGCTAGCGTCCTCCGGAGGCCGGAACACCTCCTGAGGCAACGGAGCCCCCAGCGACTAGTCGCCTGGAGGAGGGGCCTCCTCTGTTCCGGGTGTGCTTCCCTGCTGTGGCTGGTCCTTCTCGGCTGTAGCCGCGGTCTCTGTGAGGCCCTCTTGGGCCTACTATGCTTTAACCCGAACGGTTGCTGCGGCCTTGGTCCTACGCTCCTCCCTAGTAGCCACCAGGGTTGCGCTGGCAGAGTAAGGGGTGGCCGCAAGGTAGAGCAACGGGGGCTCCTGAGGACGCGGAGCCACCATCACCGGGGGGCTGGTCAAGTACCTCTTGAGATCCTGTAACGCCTTGTCGGCCTCTTCAGACCATTCAAAGGGGCCCTTCTTCTTCATCAGCTTGAAGAAGGGCAACGCTCGTTCCCCCAGCTTGGAGATGAAGCGCCCTAGTGCTGTTACGCGCCCAATGAGCTTCTGCATTTCTTTGAGGGTCTTCGGCAGGCTCATGTCCTCGACTACTTTTACCTTTTCTCGGTTGGCCTCGATGCCCCGGTGAGATACGAGGAAACTCCGGAGCTTGCCCGAGGGGACTCCAAACACACACTTCTCTGGGTTGAGCCGCAGGTCCACTTCGTTTTGGCTCGCGAAGGTTTCCTCCAAGTCCTGTATCAGGGTTTTTGCCTCCCGAGACTTCACCACAATGTCATCAACGTAAGCCTCGGCATTCCTCCCGAGTTGCAGGCCCAAGGTGATGTGCATCAGCCGCTGAAAGGTCGCACCGGCGTTGCGCAGCCCGAACGGCATGCATGTATAGCAGTACACTCCACACGGGGTCAGGAAGGCCGTATTTTCTACATCTTCTACTGCCATCTTGATCTCGTGGTAGCCGGAGAAGGCATCCAGGAAGCACAACAAGTCACACTCGACGGTGGGGTCGATGATCTAGTCGATGCGAGGGAGCGGGAACGGATCCTGGGGGCAGGCCTTTTTGAGGTTGGTGAAGTCAGCACACATGTGTTCCTTTCCCCCCTTCTTCGGCCCGACAATCGGGTTAGCCAACCAATCTGGGTAACGGACCTCGCGAATGACCCCCGCCGCCTCCAACTTGTGGGTCTCTTGGACGATTAAAGCTTGCTTCTCAGTGGACTGCCGCCTCGCCTTCTGCTTCACGGGGCGCACATTGTGGCACACGTTGAGGTGATGCTCAATTACGCCCCTCGGGACCCCTGCCAGCTGATCAGGTTCCCACGCGAATACCTTCTTGTTCGCGCGTAGGAACTTCACCAAGGCTTCCTCCTGTTCAGGCTCGAGGTTGGCGCCTATGGTGAAGGTGGCGCTGGTAGATCCGTCTTCGTCGACCAGTACCTGCTTGGTTTCCGCCTTGTCCTGAGTGAATAGCTGCTTCTTCTTGGCCGGTGCGGCCCCCTTGGGTTCAGGGGCATCTGAGTCGGCGGGCTGCGCCACCGCCGCTGCCTTGAAGGCGAGCATAAGCACTTGCAACGCATCCGTGGTGTCTCATGACACGGTGAGGACGCCGCTACTCCCGGGCATCTTCATGAGGTTGTACGCTGGGTGAGTTGCGGCCATGAACTGGGCTAGTGCCGGGTAGCCAAGGATGGCGTTGTATGGGAGGCCAATGGGGGCGATGTCGAAGTCGATTAGCTCCGTGCGGAAGTTGTCGTAGGTGCCGAAGGTCACCGGAAGGCGGATCTTCCCCAGGGAGCCGGTGGAGCCGCCTCCGACGCCCAAGAAGGGCTTGCTGGGCTGCAGCCGCTCCAGCGGTACGTGCAGAAGGCTAAAGGCCTCCACTGAGAGCACGCTGAGGCCAGCACCGACGTCGATGAGGGTCCTGGTGACGGGCACCTGACAGATGGTGGGGGTGCATAGGATTGGGAGCGTGCCCGAGCAGGCCGAGTTGGAGGGGTGATCGTTCGAGCTGAAGGCCAGATCGTCTTTAGGCGCCGCCCAGCCCGTAGGCGCCCCACGCGGCGCGGAAGCGGCGCTGATCTGGAGGACGAATGACTTGACGTGGCGGCCTGAAGGTGGTGCCTGCGAGCCGCCTAGGAGAGCTGCGATGACTAGGTGCGCCGGTGCAGTGTACTGGGCGAGGAAAAGACGCGCAGCTCCCCCCAGGAGGCCACGGAAGCCGTCGGCAGGTGGAGCAGCCATGACCCTGTCGTCGCCCCCGGCCTTGAGGACGGCCTCCTCGTATGCCAGCAGGAAAGCCAGCGGATCAGCCGTCCTATTGTAGCGTGGTGGCATCTCCGGCTTGAACTTGTTCGGCCATTGCACACGTCGCAAGGCAGGGGCCAAGGCTCAGAGCCCCCTGGGCCCCATGCTGGCGCCGGCGACCGGAGCGGGCGGCGCATTGCCCATCATGAGGGCGAATCGCGGTGTTGGTGGAGCGCGGGTTGGTGGAAGGGAAAGCTCCGGCGCACCCCCTGCCTGGCATGCCAAATGTCGGATTCAGGGTTCCGGCAGACCCTCAAGGTTCGAACTCTGGGGTGCGCGCGGAGATCTCACCTACCGCCTACCCGTGTCTCATCGCCTCGCAAGGATCTAAAACTACACGAAGAACAACACACAGGACACAAGGTTTATACTGGTTCGGGCCACCATTGTGGTGTAACACCCTACTCCAGTGTGTGGTGTGTGGATTGCCCCTGAGGCTGATGATGGATAGTACAAGGAAGAACAGCCTCGTCAGAGTCTGTTCTTGGCTGGTGCGATGAACTGCTAGGGGGAGTTCAGTCGCTTCTCTCTCTCTATCCTTGTTCTTTCCATGCCTCTACCCTGTGGGTGGCTAGTCCTATTTATAGGCGGAGGCGCTAGGCCTCTTCCCAAATATTGAGCGGGAAGGGCGCCGACAGTTGGCCATTTTGAAGGGGAACATCTAGTACACTTATCCTGACTAAAGTTGGTCCTCGCCTGCCAAAGACCCTTACGATGACGCCGGCTTGGGCTCTACAATGACCTCCATCCTGTCGTCCTGCTGGTCTTGGTCTTGTTGCACCGAAATGGTTGTCTTTGCTTGATACCCTTGCCTGCGCTTGCCCCCTTTGCACCAAAGAGGAAACAAGGACTTTGCGCAGGCCGGCACCCGCCTGGCCTCGATCGTCATGGCTTGCGTCATGGGCACCTCGCGAGGTACCCCGCCTTGATCTCTCCGCCTCCTCGCGAGCCAACCTGACGAGGATGTGCCTAAGGAAGCCTCATGTCATCCGCCCCATGAGGCTCGGCCCCTCGCGATGGTCTTGAGCATGTGTTGATGAAGATGGGCCATACCGGGCCACTCCTTGAGCCACGCCGCAGGCCGCAGGTAGGCAAGTCTGGGTACCCCCGTTTCCAGAACGCCGACAACTTATGAGTTCTTGATCTGTAATCCAGTGGTGTCGTGAACCTGCCAACTCCTTCAAAATGTCATTTCCTACCATGTCTTTACCTGCACAATACCATATTGTGTTAATGCAATTTTAAACTGTGTCACCTTGTTCGTCAGTAAGAAATGTGATGAATTGTCAGCACTGATACTTTTATGTCCAAAACCTGTCATCTATCTGCTTGTTTATCTTTCAGAGTGAGGAAGATATAAGTGTTGAACAAGCGCAGTTTCATCATCTTGCTCCGCTACTTGCGCTGCAGCTCCCCAGCAGGGCTAACCTTTCTTGAACTCTATTGAAGTGCTGTCGTTTTTGTATATTATTTTGTTGGCGTGTTTATTTGCACTGGTGGTGATCTTTGATGCCCAGTGTATGTAATCTCCTGTCTGCTTGTGCTTTATTATCATAGTGGCAAACTTTGATGCCCAGTGGATGTAATATGCCGTTATTTTACTGTATATATATCCTGTCTTCGCAGTAAACCAGCCAAACCGTAAAATTACGGTACATAATCGGGCCATCATGCAATCATGATGTATGATTCGCATCATGGGCCCCATCAAACTGGCCCACTAGTAGATTCGGGCCTTTAATAGGCCCTCTTTTCGCAAGAAAACTCAATGGGCTTTTAGGAGGCTGAGAAGTAGGCTGGGCCTGAAACGTGCCGAATAGCTCACGGGCCGGCGGCAGCCCGAAATGGACCCCGGCCCATGATTGTGCGAATCAATTCACGGGCTTTTAACATGCCAAAGTTGTCTCGGTCCTTAGGCACATCCTCAGGCCCAATCAGATATCGGCAACGAGCAGGCCGGAGGCAAACCGGGCCTTAGTTAGGCCCAACTATATGACGGGCTTTTAACATGCCGAAATTAAAATAGGTCGAAAATGTTAAATGGGCCCTTAACAGGCCGAAAGTAATATCAGGCCGAATTACTAATTGGGCCTTTAGCAAGTGGGCCCAAAAGCATAGCATCCAGTCAACGGGCCGAATCTGATATGGGCCATAATTGAGCCCAAAGCCTCTTAAAGGGCCGGACTTGATCGGAGCCGTGATTTGGCCCAGAAAGTGGGAGGATTTTAACGGGCCGAATCTTATATGGGCCATTATTAGGCCCGGAACGTGGCAGGCCATTAATGGACCAGATCAATTATGGGCCGGCATTTGGCCCAAAACATGGCACCCAGTTAATGGGCCGGCCTACTAGGGTGCTCAAAATCTTGTGGGCCTATAGCTGGGCCGGCCCATCAATGTCGGCGAAATCTCGTGGGCCTTTAGCTGGGCCGGCCCATTATGATCCGCAGGAATTTTGTGGGCCTTTACCAGGGCCGGCCCATTATGGCACACAAAAAGCTTGTGGGCCTTTACCTGGGCCGGCCTATTATGGCCCGCGAAATCTTGTGGGCCTTCAGCTGGGCCAGCCCATTATAGTCCGCAAAATCTCGTGGGCCTTTAACTGGGCCGGCCCATTATGGGCCGCAAGATCTTGTGGGCCTTTAGTTGTGCCGGCCCATTTAAACTTGATTGGCCGTGCCACATGTCGACGTATCATAGGCGCCTTTTGTCCAATGAGTGGATGACATCTGTCCCAACGATGAGCCGACACGTGTTTCCTCCAGCCAATGATGATTTTACACGTGGAAAATCCCCATTGGTCGGGGCTATTAATGGGTTATCGGATCCAAAACCCGACCCGATAGCTTAACGGCATTCCGTTACGGTGGATGCCACGTGTCGGTCACCCTTGACGAAAGCACTTCTGTGACACGCGATTTATCGTCATGGAAGTGGACACTTCCGTGATGATAATTTTAGTAATGTCATGGAACACTTCTACGACAGCACAGGTATGACTATCTTGATTCTGTCATAAATTTGTCATGGATGTACATGCATGACAAAAAATGCGACCTACTGTGACAAACACGCATCATCACGGAAGTGTATTTTTTTTGTAGTATACGACCGAAGACCGCGGGCTTAGCTTAAAGCACCAGCCCAACCCGGTCAGTTCCTTTAATGTTTTCAAGGACTACCCCCTACTAACATATTTTGAGAGGAAATTTAAGCTTCCTTCCCCTATTTTCAGGCCTGGATTAAGTTGGCCGAGGAGATTAACTCCCCGGCTCTGCTGCCTGAGGACCAAGAATTTCCATTACTGGAGAAAATGTTGTTTCCTACACCTTATGAGGTGCCGGAGAAGACGGTTAAGAAGGCGGCCCAAGGGGCCAAGAAGAGCCTTCGCCGGAGAAGCACTCCGGACGAGACGTCCAGAAGCGAGGCTTCCTCTCCGTCTGACGACGAAGAGGAAGAATAAAACGACTCCTCACCCGAAGTGGGGAAGAGGAAGAGAGCGCCCCCCATAAGTCCGGGGGCAAAAACGCCCAAGAGGGCTAGAGGCTCCCTCGTGGATAACTCCGTGTGGGATGTTGATAGTAGTCCGGAGCAACCTCATCGGACCAAGCCTCAGGCCACCTCGTAAGTACCAGAATCCGAAAATGTCTGGTCTTTCTGGTATGTGAAATTGATATACCTTAAACCATGTTATTACAGTCTGGCGCGTGATGGTTCCTCGCTATCCTCGTCAGAGGAATCGCTAGACTCGAAGGATAAGGCTAGCATGTCTCCGCCACCTGCTCATTCCATCTCTCCCAAGGGTGATGATGAGGTGGTGTCGCAGAAGACCTTTGCCAACTGGGGGGAGCTTCCGGAGATCATTGGGGTGGCGCCCCAGGACGATTCTTCAGTCGCCGGACACATAGGAGAAAAAGTTCCTGTGGGGACTGGTGACGGGGCCCGAGTTCCGTTCGGGCCTCAGCCGGATACCCTTCCGGAGATCCACACGGCTCCGGGGTCCAGTGAACGGCACTCTCCACAAGGAGGGAATGTGCCTGTTCCACCGGTGACCTCTATCCAACCAGAGGCACCGGATAATCTGCTAGAGGCGCTACGAGGCACCTCTATTGTGGATGAACATCGTGTCCTTATGGACGCGGTGATAGAGAAGGTTCAGTTCGTCAAAAGAGGACTGACTGAAGCCTGCACTAGCCTTCTAACGGGCTTTGAGGTAAGTTATGTAATTGTGGGAAAAATATCAGAGTATAGACAATAGCCCCTGATGTTCTGTTTGGTGTTCGGGAAGAAAAGCCAAACAGAGGATCAAGAATAAATATCGCAGGAGTCTAACATGAGTTGTCTATGTGAATAGGAAGGTATTGCTGCGGGCTGCCACTACTCATGCTGCGGAGGTCTACGGACTGAAGCAGAAGCTGGAGTGGGCCGAGGAGGAGCTCGGCCTCGTGAAGAAGTAGCTGGAGGATAGCCAAGGTATGCAATATACTGTGGGAATATAAAAAATGAATAGTCCGACTGGATTAAAGTGTCTTAAACTGTATTAGGGGCCACAACCGAGGTGGCAATCCTCAAGATGGCGCTAGCCGAGGCCGAGGACAAGGCGGCCAAGGAACGTGCTTCACGCGAGAAGCACGAGGCCCGGGTTGGCGAGGCGTAGCAACAACTCCCGGGCGTGATAGAGAGGTTTGAGTCCCTGGAGCGCGATTGTAAGGCGCAAGAGTCTGAATTGGTGAAGGCTCACCAGAGCACTCAGGATGTGCGAGCCGAAGCCCAGAGCACCCTCCAAGAAATCGAGATGGCGAAGAAGATTGCGGCGGGTAAGTTCTTCACCATGTAGAGCAAGCGTGTAGAAGCAACGTCCCTTGTACTTATCCTGAATTTTGGTTTTCCAAGGGCATTTACAGGTCTTCCACACAGTGTATCGGATGCGGACGAGCATTATAGAGCCCAAGAATGGATGTCTATGGAGAAGCTGTTCTGGTCCCAATATCTGGGATCCGAACATCCGGTGCCCTTCAGCGACCAACTAAAGCAGTTGGTCGAGCTGCACAGGTTGGCAGAGTTAGCCATGAAGGACTTTATAGTCCGGCTGTGGCCTGCCGATCCTATACCTAGCAGCTACTTCGGACTTGTGCAGCGAGTGCCTGTCTGCGGCTCAAAGCCATGAAGTGGTCGGTCTGTATTGAAGGTGCACGTATGGCCTTTGCCCGCGTCAAGACGCATTGGGCGAAGCTGGATGCCAAGAAGCTGATGACCGAGGGACCGCCGGAGGGCAAGGAGCATCATCGACCCGAGCACAATTTTGGTGGTGTCCTGGAGGGGTCCCGCCTTATGGCGGAGCAATGTTCGAAGGATATTATATTCCCATAAGAACATGTGTATTATCTTGCCCTGTAATATGGAACAAAGATGTTATGTAGTATAATGTTTATGATTTTAAATTTTACCTCCTGTGCGTCCGTTTATTAAATCTGAGGGATGACCAGTCGTCGGCTTCTGCCCCCACATAGATAGTACGGGGGTGTTCGGGATAAATATAAACACTCTTTACTCCACATTCTAGTCCTTAAAGGAGGTGTTTAGCGCAACGAACAAGGCAAACAGACTATGCGGCCTTTACCGCCCTCACTTAGCCATAGGAGTTTGACAATTAATAAAGTTGGTGAAGCCCCTAGTGTTCGGAAGGCCGAATTAGGGGCGTTATACACGCCTAATCGGAAGAACCGATTCCTCGCGAAAATCGGAAAAAATCTCCAACAATTTGGAACCTCGCGAACAGCTGACCGGCTCTCGCCGCATCATGACAGTCAGTTTTCGGCTTTCTCTACTGAGGTGCTCGTCCGGAAGAACCGGGACACAATCACAGTAGTTCTCCCTTTACTACCCTAGCCAATATAGCGGAACGTAAGGTAGTAAGCACAGGAGCCGGGCAACCCAAATATTGACCAAAGACATGATTCGGAGCCGATGCATATAATGCTATAAGTTCGGGGTGCCGACCTATACTATAAAAGTGTTCGGACTTTTATTGCTGTGATGCGTGGTGTAATGAAGCCCCTGGCGTATTAGTACATACCATAGTGTACGTGTGCAATGAGTAATGGATACTGTGGTGAGGAAACAGAAAAAATGAAGTAATGAGCTGACGCCACCATTTATTCACCATTGTGGTGTAACGAGTGTCGGTGTCAAAACCGGCGGATCTCGGGTAGGGGGTCCCGAACTGTGCATCTAAGGCGTATGGTAATAGGAGGCGGGGGACACGATGTTTACCCAGGTTCGGGCCCTCTCGATGGAGGTAATACCCTACTTCCTGCTTGATTGATCTTGATGATATGAGTATTACAAGAGTTGATCTACCACGAGAACGTAGAGGCTAAATACTAGAATCTAGCCTATGGTATGATTGTTTTTTTGTCCTACGGACTAAACCCTCCGGTTTATATAGACACCGGAGGGGGCTAGGGTTACACAGAGTAGGTTACAAGGGAGGAGATCTACATACCCGTATTGCCAAGCTTGCCTTCCACGCCAAGGAGAGTCCCATGCGGACATGGGACGAAGTCTTCAATCTTGTATCTTCATAGTCCAACACTCCGGCCAAAGGATATAGTCCGGCTGTCCGAGGACCCCCTAATCTAGGACTCCCTTAGTAGCCCCTGAACCAGGCTTCAATGACGATGAGTCTGGCACGCAGATTGTCTTCGGCCTTGCAAGATGGGTTCTTCCTCCGAATACTCCATAGAAGATCTTGAACACAAGGATAGTGTCCGGCTCTGCAAAACAAGTTCCACATATCACCATAGAGAGAATAATATTTCCACAAATCTAATCTGCTGACACATTTGGCAGCATGACATCTTACCAAGGCCCGGTCACTATTCGAACTGTTTTTCTCAACTAGCTACTGCACGTATTGCGAGGCGGTTTTCTTGGCACGTCTTGTCGAAGCAGAGATCGTGTCCCCGTATCACGAGATTCTCATCAATACAGATGTGGGTAACCCAACCGCGCCATCAATTATGGCGCTTGGGGAATAAGCGAGTTTTACTAGGCAGGCAGGGAGGCGTATAGTTTCCTCCGCCCCTATAAAGGGGCAACGATTCCTCTTTTTGCCCACGCCTTCTTCCTCCTTGCTCATCCATTCTTGCGCACTCGAGCTCCAGCACCCAAGTTCGTGTTTTCCCCCTCAAACCACTCCAAGCATGTCCCGAGCGAGAGGCAAGTGGATGGTCTCCTCCATCAGGGAGGAGAACATCACAAAGCTACGGGGAGCCGAATATCTGGCCACGGACATCGCACACCGGCTGCCAGATGCGAGGTAGATCATCCCTACGCCCGAACCCCATGAGAGGGTGGTTTTCCTTACCCACTTTGTCCGCGGACTGGGATTTCCCCTCCACCTGTTTGTCCGCGGGCTCATGTTCTACTACGGGCTGGACTTTCACGATCTGGCCCCGAATTTCATCCTCAACATCTCGGCGTTTATCATCGTGTGCGAGGCCTTCCTCCGCATTAGGCCCTACTTCGGCTTGTGGCTGAAGACCTTCAATGTTAAACCGAAGGTGGTGGTCGGCCAGCAAGCGGAGTGCGGAGGCGCCATGGTAGGCAAAATGCCTAATGTCACCTGGCTCGAAGGCTCCTATGTGGAGACCATAAAGGGGTGGCAATCAGGGTGGTTCTACATCACAGAGCCGCGTGACCCTGAATGGGCAGCGGCCCCCGAATTCAGATCTGGCATCCCCACACGGCTCACCTCCTGGAAAGAGAAGGGCCGGACATGGGGTGATTCGGAAGAGCTGACCAGACTCCAAACCTGCATCCAAAACCTTGTGAATGAGAAGATCAAGCTTGTCAACGCAGTCCAGGTCATGCTCATCCGCCGGATCCTCCCGTGCCAACAACGGGCTTTCAAATTGTGGGAGTTTGATCCGGCACAGCACCAGACCTTGAGCAGGCTCTTCGACACTACGTACGAAGACGCCTGGAGGGTGCTATTCAAGGGCGCCGAGGCTCCCGCATCCGCTACCGAAGATCGCGAATTCAGCTCGCGGCGTCAAGCCAACGAGGTAAGCTATTTTACCCTTTACGGGACACTTGTTTTTCATAGTTTGACTCTATGTGGGATCTAAACTCCCTTACCTTTGACAGGCCTGGCAGAAGAAGTCCGGGCAGGTTAACTGTCCGGCTCCCTTACCAGAAGGCCCAGCGGACGCTCGATTAACAGGGCTGCTAGTTCCGGCGCCTTACGTGGTGTCGGAGAAGAAGGCCATGAAGAAGGCCACGGGAACTCGGAGGAGTTCCTAGCGCCAGGTGTTATCGGACTCATCGTCCGATGACTCAGAGGCGGACTCCTCCTGCGAAGACGAGGAGGAGAAAAAAGAGGCCTCTCCCCTAGCGGGGGGAGAGAAGAAAAGGAAGGCTTCCCCAACGAAGGAGGCCGAAGGGTCCAAGAAGGGAAGGACCCTTCCTCCGGACTGTTCCACCAACACCGACGACGGCGAAGAGGAGTGGCCTTCGAGGGCCAAGCCCCTAGCGAGATCGTAAGTGTCCGGATTCCAGAATAACTCATGATTTTTCTTTCGTCGCATAGTGTCTTCTAACTCTGAATACAACCATGTAGCCCGCCCAAGGATGATCTCCCCGCTTCGTCGAGCAGCTCCCTGGTTTCATCGGATGTGAATAGTACTTCGCTTCCGACAGCCTCCTCCCCCCGTGACGCAGATGACGCCGAGGTGGGGTCCCAGAAGGGGCCCAGCCAGGAGGAGGAGGAACCGGAGGTGCCGCAGGGCAACCTCCCGGACTTTGGGCACGAGGGGGGTCAACCCCCAAAGGGTTCTGAGTTTGGCCCTGGGCCGGACTCCGTACCGAACCTTTAGTGGTTCCGGAGTCCGGTGGGCAGCCCCTTCGTAAGAAGGGCGAGACTGCGACGCCGGTGACCTCGGTCCAACCAGAGGCACCGGATAATTTGCCGGAGGCGCTCAACGGCGCTTGCATCAACGAGGAGCACCGCACTGTTATGAGTGCGGTGATCCAGAAAGTTCAGTCCGCCAAGAGCGGGCTGACTGAAGCCTGTGCCAGCCTTCTAACAGGCTTTGAGGTAAGTTTTTAAAATATGTAAGAATAGTACCGCATAGATAGTAGCCCCTGATGCTCAGTTTGGTGTTCGGAAAGAAAAGCCGAACTGAGGATCTAAAAAGATATACGCAGGAGTCTAACATAAGTATGTCAATATGGGAATGCAGGCTGCGCTGCTGACCTCTGCCGCACTGACTGCGGAGGTCAATGCGTTAAAGCAAAGCCTCGAGCGGTCCGAGAACGAGCTTGGCCGTGCCAAGAAGCAGCTCGAGGACAAGGAACATAAGTAATACCTTATTAAAGTAATACCTTATAGGAAAGGATTTGGTTGCAAAAAATGACAGGAATAACGTGAGTATTACAGGGGCCACGAACGAGGTGGCGACCCTGAAGGAGGAGGTGTCCAGGGCCGAAAAAGGTGCGGCCGCAGAGCGTGCCGAGCGAGAGAAGCAGGAGGCGCGGGTGGCGGAGGTGCGGCAAGATCTCCAGGCTCTCGTGGAAAGACACGAGAGTTTGGAGCGTGACTCGAAGACTCGAGAGTCTGAGCTTGCCTCGGCTCTTGAAAGTGCCAAAGCCGCTAAGGCCGAAGCCCAAAAAGCCCTCCAGGAAATTGAGGCAGTAAAAAAGATAGCGGCGGGTAAGGCATTCTTCATCCAAAGCAAGCATGTAAAAGTGAATTATCTGTTACTTACCCGAATTCGGAGCTCTCTAGGAGCGTTCGTAGATCTGCCCTGTAGTGTGTGCGATGCTGCCGCGTTCTACCGAGCCGAGGAGGGGAGCTCGATGGAGAAGGTATTCTGGTCTCAGTATGCTGAGGCCGGACATCCGGTGCCCCTGAGCGACCAGCTGAAGCAGCTGGTCGAGCTCCACAAGGTGGCCGAACAGGCCATGAAAGGCCTCATAGTTCGGCTGTGGCCTAAAGAAGCCATGCCTGGGAGCTACTTCGGTCTGGTGCGGCGGCTGGTGGACGCCTGTCCATGGATTGAAGTCATCAAGCACTCTGTCTGCATTGAAGGTGTCCGTCGGGCCCTTGCCCGCGCTAAAGTGCACTGGGGCAAGATGGATGCCGAGAAGCTTGTGACGGACGCGCCACCGCCGGGCAAGGAGTATCACACGCCCGAGATGTACTATAAGGGTGTCCTGAAATATGCCCGCCTTATAGCGGGTGAATGCTCCAAAGATGTAATTTTTTAGTAGACTCGCATTTTGTTTTCCTGTGAGCTGAAAACTTTGTTCATATGCACTAAGCAATGCTTGTTAATTTAAAATATTACCTTCTGTGCGGACGATTATCAAATCTGAGAGATGGCAAGTCGTTGGCTTCAGCCCCCATGCCATGAGTGCTGGGGTGTTCAGGATAAACTTGAGCGCTCTTGTTCCCATTCTTGGGTCCTTCGAGGGAGGCGCTCAACACAACGAACGAGGCAACCGGACTTATAATTCTTGAACACTCCCACTTAGCCATAGAATTCTATAAATTTAAATTTCGGCGAAGCCCCTAGTGTTTAGAAGACCAAATTCGAGGCGCTATCCACGCCTGGGCCGGACAAAGCGGGCTCCTCGCTCTAAGCGGCATAAGTCTTTAGGGACTCAAAAAAACCTCTCGAACAGCGACCGGCTCTCGCCCTATCATGACGGTCAGTTTTAGCTTTCTCCACTGAGGTGCTCAACCTAGCTTAACTGGGGCACAATCGCAGTGGTTCTCCCAGCGGTACCTTAGCCGATATAACAGAACGTAAGGTACCAAAACATGGGAGCCGGGCAAACCCAACTATTGACCCAAGACAAGATTCGGAGCCGATGCATATAGTGCTATAAGTTCGGGGTGCCGCACTTGTGAAAGTGTTCGGACTTATTACACCATATTTTGTGGAACTTAAGCCCCTGGTGTATTTGGCCGTACCAAAGCGTATGGGTGCAACATGGCATAAGTGAACATATATAGATAAAAAGGAATGCAATAAAAGGCAAAAAAAGATGCATTGATTATTCAAAAAATGTTGCAATGAATGCAGAACGATACAAATAGTGCGATAAGCAAGGGATGGGACTATTTAACATGTCCCCCTCCAGGGGTAGGCTGCGGGATGGTATGCAAAACATGTATAATGCTCATAATAGAGACCACCTGGATACTTGACGTAGCTTTTCTGCTTCCCAGGCTGTTGCATCGTGAGTTCGGCAAGTCTACTATCGGACAGGGCTTCTGGAAAACGGAGTCCTATGAATAAGAAAAAAAGAATGACACAATTGGGAGCCCCTGGTGCAGTTGAGCCGCTCTCCGGGCATGCCGTGGTCGTGCCCCTACCCCTATGCCCATGGTATCTCCAGAGCGTAGTTATGTATGCGTAGTACTGGTCTTGCAGTTTTGCGAGGGCTGGGGTTGTGGCCGCATTGCTACCCGTGCTCGGAACGTGCCAGGTGGTCTTGTTGTAGGTTGCTCCGAGCGCGCTTGACGGTGTCCGGCCGCTTAACAGCCAGACTCGAGAATTGCCTTAAGAGGCTACTTTGTACTTCCGCCGCGAGAGCTGCTGTATGCTCCTCCGTTCGGAGAGAGCGTTCGGTGTTTCCGTTGACCGTAATGACTCCTCAAGGGCCTGGCATCTTGAGCTTGAGGTATGCGTAGTGCGGCACCGCATTGAACTTTGCAAATGCGGTTCGTTCGAGCAGTGCATGTTAGCCGCTGCGGAATGGGACTATGTCGAAGATTAACTCCTCGCTTTGGAAGTTATCCGGCGATCCGAAGACCACTTCAAGTGTAACTAAGCCTGTACAGTTGGCCTCTACACCTGGTATGATGCCTTTAAAGGTTGTTTTTGTTGGTTTAATCCTTCAGGGGTCTATGCCCATCCTGTGCACTGTATCCTGATAAAGGAGGTTCATGCTGCTGCCGCCATCCATCAGGACTCTAGTGAGGTGAAATCCGTCGACGATTGGGTCGAGAACCAATGCGGCGAATCCGCCATGGCGGATGCTAGTGGGGTGGTCCCTTCGATCAAAAGTGATCACGCATGAGGACCACGGATTGAACTTTGGGGCGACTGGCTCCATCGCGTATACGTCCCTGAGTGCGCGCTTCCGCTCCCTTTTGGGTATGTGGGTTGCGTATATCATGTTCACCGTCCGCACTTGTGGGGGGAAACCCTTTTGTCCTCTATTGTTCGGCGGCCGGGTCTCCTCCTCGTCATTGCTATGCAGCCCCTTGTCATTGTTTTCAGCAATTAACTTGCCTGCCTGCTTGAACACCCAACAATCCCTGTTGGTGTGATTGGCTGGCTTTTCGGGGGTGCCGTGTATCTGGCACGAGCGATCGAGTATTCGGTCCAAATTGGACGGGCCCGGAGTATTTCTTTTGAATGGCTTTTTCCACTGACCGGGTTTAGAGCCTCTGAATCCGGCATTGACTGCCGTATCTTCAGTATTATCGCCGTTAATGCGGCGCTTGTGCTTATTGCAACGCGACCTGCCGTTGCTGTCCTTGGTATCCGAACTACCAGGGTTTTTGGTCAGGTTGTTACTGCGAGCTAGCCAGTTGTCCTCTCCCGCGCAGAAGCGGGTCATGAGTGATGTGAGGGCTGCCATGAATTTCGGCTTTTCCTGTCCTAGGTGCCGGGCAAGCCACTCGTCGCGGATGTTATGTTTGAAGGCTGCAAGGGCCTTGCATCCGGATAGTCGATGATTTGATTTTTCTTGGTTAAGAATCGTGTCTAGAATTGTTTGGCTGATTCGTCTGGCTGTTGAATTATGTGGCTTAGGTCATCGGTGTCTGGTGGTCGCACATATGTGCCCTGGAAGTTATCAAGGAATGCGGCTTCCAGGTTTTCCCAACACCCAATTGATTCTGCTGGCAAGCTGTTGAGCCAATGCCGAGCTGGTCCTTTAAGCTTGAGTGGGAGGTATTTGATGGCGTGTAGATCATCACCGCGGGCCATGTGGATATGAAGGAGATAGTCCTCGATCCAAACCGCAGGATCTGTTGTGCCGTCGTATGATTCAATGTTTACGGGTTTGAAACCCTCGGGGATTTGATGATCCATTACTTCGTCTGTGAAGCATAGTGGGTGTGTGGCGCCTCTGTATTGGGCTATATCATGACGCAGCTCAAACGAGCTTTGTCCACTTTGTTCGGCCCGGCCGGAATTGCTGTATCCGGCGTGACGGTTGTCATCACGTATCGTGGGGCGCCCACGCAATCCGTAGATCGATCTTGTTTGTCTTGCCTTGTCCTCCAATATGTCTCCCAGGTCTAGCGCATTCCCCCGTGGCTTTGTACTTTTCGAGCGACGCTGGGGTGTGGCTTTAGTGGAGGGCCTAGAGGCCTCTCTGTCGCGGCCACGAGGTGGCCGGTCGGCCGTATTTTTCGCTGGTGATGTAGGTTTAGGTGCTTCCTCCTCTAATCGGGGTAGCAGCTTGCGTTTTGGGTAGCTTTTGGAGGGGCATTCGAGTTCATACTCTTCGGCCGCACGGACTTCAGTCCATCTGTCGGCTAGCAAGTCTTGGTCAGCTCTAAGTTGTTGCTGCTTTTTCTTGAGGCTGCTTGCCGTGGCCATAAGCCTACGTTTGAAACGCTCTTGTTCGACGGGATCCTCAGGCATGACAAATTCGTCGTCGTCAAGGCTTGCCTCGTCTTCGGAGGGAGGCATATAATTATCGTCCTCTACCTCTCAATCTGCCGCTCTCTCATGAGGGTTGGCTTCTCCATCCTCCTGCGCTGAATCCTGCTGGAGGGGGTTGTCTTCGGCACTGTCTGGGGTGTTATTGTCTCCCGTGCCGGAATCACCGTTTTTGCTATGGCGGGATTTAGAGCAGCGCCGCTGACGCTGGCGCTTAGGCTATTTCTTGGAGGGGTCGTCCTTCGTTGTTCCATCGCCATTCCCATCCTTTGGGATGTCCACCATGTATATGTCGTATGATGAGGTGGCCTTCCAGTGCCCTGTAGGCGCTGGGTCTTGGTCGTCTCCTGCATCGTTGTCCATACCGTCGATGTCTTCGGAGTCGAAGTCTAGCATGTCGGTTAAGTCATCGACAGTGGCTACGAAATGGGTGGTGGGTGGGCTTTGAATTTCTTCGTCGTCCGCATCCCAACCTTCCTGACCATAATACGGCCAGGGCTCTCCTGATAAAGAGAGAGACTTTAATGAATTCAGGATGTCGCCAAAGGGCGAGTGCTGAAAGATGTCCGCAGCGGTGAACTCCATGATCGGCGCCCAATCAGATTTGATTGGCAGGGGCGCGGAAGGTTCGGAGTTCGGCACCTTGGAGTCACGAGCTTCACGAAGGACAGGATTGGTATTCGGCTCTATCGCCGTAGAGGTGACAGCCCCCCAGGCGGTGTCCAGCCACCCGTCCTCGATCGGCGCAGTCGGCTCCAAGCTAAGGGTCGGAGCGGACACTTGTGCGTCCTCCAAGGCACTGTCCGGCGGCAGAGCTAGATCATGCCCATCGTGACAATGCGGCGCGCTTAGCTGTGGCTCGAACCCGTCGAAGATCAAGTCTCCGCGGGCGTCAGCCGTATAGTTCAAACTTCCAAATCTGACCTCATGGCCAGGGGCGTAGCTTTGGACCTGCTCCAGATGGCCAAGTGAATTGGCCCGCAGTGCAAAGCCGCTGAATACGAAGATTTGTCAGGGGAGGAAAGTCTCACCCTGGACCGCGTCGTTGTTGATGATCGAAGGAGCCATCGGGCCTAAAGGTGACGACATAGAGGAACTCTCAATGAAAGCACCAATGTCGGTGTCAAAACCGGCGGATCTCGGGTAGGGGGTCCCGAACTGTGCGTCTAGGCGGATGGTAACAGGAGACAAGGGACACGAGGTTTTTACCCAGGTTCGGGCCCTCTTGGTGGAGGTAAAACCCTACTCCTGCTTGATTGATATTGATGATATGGGTAGTACAAGAGTAGATCTACCACGAGATCAAGGAGGCTAAACCCTAGAAGCTAGCCTATGGTATGATTGTTGTTCGTCCTACGGACTAAAACCCTCCGGTTTATATAGACACCGGAGAGGGCTAGGGTTACATAGAGTCGGTTACAATGGTAGGAGGTCTACATATCCGTATCGCTAAGCTTGCCTTCCACGCCAAGGAAAGTCCCATTCGAACACGGGACGAAGTCTTCAATCTTGTATCTTCATAGTCTTGGAGTCCGACCAAAGATGATAGTTCGGCTATCCGGACACCCCCTAGTCCAGAACTCCCTCAACGCGTATGCAAGGCTTTGTCAACTTATTATAGTCAACACACGGTTCTAGCAGCATTGGCCGTTGGATATCTATCCAACAGATGTCGTGCTTCTTCTTCAATCTCGGATATTCTTAGCTTTGGCCGCCCAAAAAATGATTCCTCCCCCTGACATCTGGGGCGCACCATTTCGGAGGCTGACCTATGGGCCTACTATGTTGGAGCGTACCAAGGGCTTTGTCAGCTTAGTCAATATAAACGATTCTAGCTTCAGTGACCGTACGATGTCCATCCAACGGCTATAGTCCTTCTTCAACCTCTGGTCTTCTTGGTCCAGCCGCCCAAAGCAGCGCCGGTCGTGCCGCCTGCTCCTGCCTCCCATGGCCGGCTGTGCTGCCGTGGAGGCCTCATCGCCCCCATACTACTCCCACCGCTGGCCAGGCCATCCCTCCACTCACCCACACCCCCAGTTATTCTGCGGCGACGACAGCCTCACACTGCAGCCGAACCAGTGAACCCTCATACTCCTCTCCGCGCGGGCTTCCACTGCTGCGTCTTCCCTGGCTCTGCGTCATCCCCTTCCTAGGCCACACCGTCGTCCACTGCCCTGGTGCTCTCGGTGTGGCGTGGTGAACATAGTCAATGACCGACTTCCATCGGAAGAGTATTGTATGTGGAGAGGCTAACAGCTGGGTCCACGACAGACGCAAGGAAGTGCCTCCTTATTACGCGCAAAATAATTATTCCTCCACCTGACAGCAGGGACCCACCGGACGGGCCACCTTATTTCGCCAAAAAACGTTTCCCCCCTGACTGCTGGGACACACCGGACGGGCCACCGTATTTTGCGAAAAAAACGTTCCCCCCGCTGTCAGCTTGGACCCACCGGAAGTGCCTCCTTATTATGCACAAAAAAATGAATACTCCCCCTGCTAGCTGGGACCCACCTTGGTGCGAGGCTGACCTGTGGGCCTACTAAGTTGACGGGGACGGAGGGCTTTGTCAACTTAGTCAATATGAACGATTCTAGCTCCAGTGACCGTACGATGTCCATCCAACGGCCGTAGTGCTTCTTCAACCTCTGCTCTTCTTGATCCAGCCGCCCAAAGTAGCACCGGTCGTGTCGCCTACTCCCGCCTCCCGTGGCCGGCTGTGCTGCCGCGGAGGCCTCATCGCCCCCTACTATTCCCACCGTTGGCCAGGCCCTGCGGCGACTGCAGCCTCACACCGTAGCCGAACGAGTGAACCCTCATACTCCTCTCCGCGTGGCCATCCACTGTCGTGTCTTCACCGGCTCCGCGTCGTCCCCTTCCTAGGCCTCACCGTCGTCCACCACCCTGGTGCTCTTGGTGCGGCGTGGTCAACGTGGTCAAGGAATGACTTCCATCGGACGTGGACTGTACATGGAGAGGCTGACAGCTGGGTCCACGACCGCAGCAAGGAAGTGCCTCCTTATTACACGGAAAATAATGATTCCTCCACCTGACAGCAGGGACCCACCGGACGGGCCACCGTATTTCGTGAAAAAAAATACGTTTCCCCCCTGACTGCTGGGACCCACCAGCTACACCTTCGCATAAAAGGAAGTGCGTCCGGGCAAAAAAAGATTCGCCCCCTGACTGCTGGGACCCACCAGCTACATCTTCGCACACAAGGAAGTGCCTGATAGTCGGGACCCACCTGGTCGAAGCGTACGTAGCATTGTCATTCTACTGGTCGATGTAGAGGCGTGCACGTGTCGTAGTAGAGGCGCGCACATAGCATGTACACATACGTACAGTGGGCAGGGGTCTCGAACGCCTACTCGCACATACGTACATGGCTGGGTGTCGAACGCCTACTCGCAATACGTACATGGTTGCGTCGGAACGGAGAAACAGCATCGTCGTCGTGTTCATGGGGAGCCAACCGGCTAGGTCGGAATGGAGTGCATGGTCATGTTCATCGGGAGGGCTTGGACGGAACATGCGATGGAAGCGAGGCCTGGTGTACCGCAAAATGGAGGAAATGGACCTCCTACGTTCGGAACAGGGTCCTGTTGGTCGGGAGGGGTGTGGTGTACCGCAAAACAGAGG
>NC_057798.1:707960691-708006077 GCF_018294505.1 Triticum aestivum | reverse complement strand
GCAAAACGGACGAAACAGACCTCCTACGGTCGAAACGGGGGTCCTGTTCATCGGGAGGGGCGTGGCGTACCGCAAAACGGGACTCCACGGGATACTGTTCATCTCCACCGTCGACCTCCTCCAGCCTCCACGGGCTACAGTCGACCTCCTCCAGCCTCCACGGGCACCTGTTCATCCAGCCTCCACCGCGCGCTACTCCACCGGCTACTGTTCAACCACCCCTCCACCGTCTACTGTTGATTCAGCCCTCCACACCACGGGGTCCTCTTCAACCACCCCTCCATGGGCACCCCTCCACCGTCTACAGTTCATCCAGCCCTCCAGCACACCACGGGGTCTTGTTCATCCAGAGGCAACGCCACCGCTCACTATTCATCCAAACCCTCCCGCAACGCTCACTGTTCATCCAATCGATCGGCTTCAGTGAGCAGCAGTAGTGAAGGAATCGATCGATCGGGTTCAGTTAACAGCCATCGATCGATCGCTCGGATTCATTAATGCGTAGCCTGCAGTGCAATCGCTCGGGTTCAGTTAGAGCCCAACGCCTCGCTCGGGTTCAATTAGAGCCAACACCTCGCACACACGCGCGTACATGTATGAGAGAAACGCGCATCGTTCGGCCCCCGACCTCCCATCGTAACCGGAAATTCCCCAAAATTTTCCTCCCCCTCGCTTCTACCACAGTTTTTTCCATCATGGACGACCCAAAGAATGTCATGCAGCTGCGTCTCCGACCCGCCCAGGACGAAAAGCCCATTTCTGTCTTGATTTTTTGTCATAGAAGTAGGAGCCCACCACATCTATGATGATACCGGGTTTTGTCACAATTATCGTCATAGAAGTGTCATATGTATGACAGAAAAAAAATTCGTTAGGCCCAAAATGTCACGGATGTGTCTTTTTTTGTAGTGCGAACAGGCCATGAAGGGTCTTATAGTCCGGATGTGGCCTGGCGATCCCCTGCCTGACAACTACTTTGGTCTGGTGAGGCGCCTTGTGAATGCCTACCCACGGCTTGAAGTCATAAAACGGTCCGTCTGCATCGAGGGTGCACGCAGGGCTTTTGCCTGGGCGAAGTTGCACTAGGCGAAGCTGGCCACCATAAAGCTGGTGAAGGAGGGGCCGCCGGAGGGCAAGGAGCATCGCCATGCCGAAATGTATTATGACAGTGTCTTGAAGGGTTCCCGGCTTGTGCATAGGAATGTGCTAAAGAGGTAATATTTGAATGAATGTACTCATGCGATCCTGTAGTATGAAACGAGTTCATTTGGGCTATATAATGCTTTTGAATTTAAAATATTACCTTCTGTGCGGCCGTTCATAAAATCTGAGAGTTGGCCAGTCATCGGCTTCTGCCCCCATGTAACTAGTACTGAGGTGTTCGGGATAAACCTGAGCAGTCTTTATCCCAATTTTGGGTCCTTTGAGGGAGGTGTTCAGCACAACGAACCAGGCAATCGGACTGTAAGGCTTTATCACTCCCACTTAGCCATAGAAGTCTACAATTTTAAATTTTGGCGAAGCCCCTAGTATTCGGAAGGCCGAATTTGGGGCGCTATATACGCCTAAGTTGGGCAAGGCCGACTCCTTGCCCGAAGCAGAAAAAGTCTTTAAGGACTTGAGACCTCTCTAACAGCGACTGTTGGTGTCAAAACCGGCGGATCTCGGGTAGGGGGTCCCGAACTGTGCGTCTAGGCGGATGGTAACAGGAGACGAGGGACACGATGTTTTACCCAGGTTCGGGCCCTCTCGATGGAGGTAAAACCCAACGTCCTGCTTGGTTAATATTGATGATATGGGTAGTACAAGAGTGGATCTACCACGAGATCAAGGAGGCTAAACCCTAAAGCTAGCCTATGGTATGATTGTTGTAATGTATGTTGTCCTACGGACTAAAGCCCTCCGGTTTATATAGACACCGGAGGAGGCTAGGGTTACACAGAGTCGGTTACAATGGTAGGAGATCTACATATCCGTATTGCCAAGCTTGCCTTCCACGCCAAGGAAAGTCCCATCCGGACACGGGACGGAGTCTTCAATCTTGTATCTTCGTAGTCTTGGAGTCTGGCGGACGATGATAGTCCGGCTGTCCGGACACCCCCTAGTCCAGGACTCCCTCAGTAGCCCCTGAACCAGGCTTCAATGACGATAAGTCCGGCGCGCATAATGTTCGGCATTGCAAGGCGGGTTCCTCCCTTGAATAATCCAGAGAAGATCATGAACACCAGGATAGTGTCCGGCTCTGCAAAATAAATTCCACATTCCACCGTAGAGAGAATAAAGTGTACACCAGTCCAATCTGCTGACGTATTATGCAGCGTGACATCACACCGCTACCAAGCCTTTATTTGAATCGTTTTTTTACTATACCACCTTAGCACGTTTAGCGAAGCGGTTTCCTGGGCACGTCTTGTCGAAGCAGAGATCGTGTTCCCCTTATTCCGGCATTCTCATCAATACGGACGTGGGTAAGCCAACCGCGCAATTGATGGTGGCGCTTGGGAGATAAGCGAGTTTTACCAGGCCGGTGGGGGACGCACAGTTTTTCGTCCGCCTATATATAAGGGATAAGGATTTACCTTCTCACCTACGCCTTCTTCCTCCTTTGCTTATCCATCTCCGCGCGCTCAAGCTTCAACGCCCAAGCTCGCGCATCTCGCCTCGACCTTCTCCGAATATGTCCGGAGCGGGAGGCAAATGGTTGGCCTCCACCGTTAAGGACGAGCACATCACCAGCTGCGCAGCGCCGGATACCTTTCCGGCGATATCGCACATCGGCTACCCGACGAGGAGCGGCTCATCCCTACCCCTGGGCCCCATGAGAGGGTCGTCTTCCATCCCCACTTCCTCCGCGGACTGGGCTTTCCACTCCATCCATTCATCCGGGGGCTCATGTTTTACTACGGCCTGGATTTCCACGATCTGGCGCCGAATTTCATCCTCAACATCTGGACGTTCATCGTCGTGTGCGAGGCCTTCCTCTGCATCTAGCCCCACTTCGGCCTGTGGCTCAAGACCTTCAACGTCAAGCTGAAGGTTGTGAAGGGCACGCAAGCGGAATGCGGAGGCGCCATGTTGGGTAAGTTGCCCAACGTCCTTTGGCTCGAAGGGGCCTTCGTGGACTCCGTCAAGGGGTGGCAATCGGGGTGGTTCTACATCACCGAGCCGCGCAAGCCCACATGGGCCGCGGCCCACGAGTTTAGATCTGGCGTCCCCACGTAGCTCACCTCCTGGAAAGAGAAGGGCTTGCTATGGGGTAATCCGAAGGAGCTGATGGGACTCCGAGCCTGTATCCAGAAGCTGGTGAGCAATAAGCTCAGGCTCGTTGACGTGGTCCAAGTCATGCTAATCCGCCGGATTCTCCCATGCCAAGAACGGGTAAGGGAGTCCTGGACTAGGGGGTGTCCGGACAGCCGGACTATCATCGTCCGCCGGACTCCAAGACTACGAAGATACAAGATTGAAGACTCCGTCCCGTGTCCGGATGGGACTTTCCTTGGCGTGGAAGGCAAGCTTGGCAATACGGATATGTAGATCTCCTACCATTGTAACCGACTCTGTGTAACCCTAGCCTCCTCCGGTGTCTATATAAACCGGAGGGCTTTAGTCCGTAGGACAACATACACTACAACAATCATACCATAGGCTAGCTTTAGGGTTTAGCCTCCTCGATCTCATGGTAGATCCACTCTTGTACTACCCATATCATCAATATTAATCAAGCAGGACGTAGGGTTTTACCTCCATCGAGAGGGCCCGAACCTGGGTAAAACATCGTGTCCCTCGTCTCCTGTTACCATCCGCGTAGACGCACAGTTCGGGACCCCCTACCCGAGATCCGCCGGTTTTGACACCGACATTGGTGCTTTCATTGAGAGTTCCTCTGTGTCGTCACCCATAGGCCCGATGGCATCTTCAACCAACAACGCTGTCCAGGATGAGACTTTTCTCCCTAGACAGATCTTCGTGTTCGGCGGCTTCGCACTGCGGGCCAATTCGCTTGGCCATCTGGAGCAGATCGAAAGTTACGCCCCTGGCCATCAGGTCAGATTCGGAAGTCTAAACTTCACGGCCGATGTCCGCGGAGACTTGATCTTCGACGGACTCAAGCCACAGCCAAGCGCGCCGCACTGTGACGATGGGCATGATCTAGCTCTACCGCCGAACAGTGCCTTGGTGGCCGCACATGAATCCGCTTCGACCTTTAGTCCGGAGCCTATCACCCAGATCGAGGATCAGTGGATGGACACCACCTCGGGGGCTTCAACTTCCACGGTGATGGAGCCGAACACTAATCTTGTCCCTCGCGAAAATCATGATTCCGAGGTGTCGGACTCCTTGCCGGACTCCAAACCTCCCACGCCCCTACCAATCAATTCGGATTGGGCGCCGGTTATGGAATTCACCGCCGCGGACGTCTTCCAACACTCGCCCTTTGGCGACATCCTAAATTCGCTAAAGCATCTCTCGTTATCGGGAGAGTCCTGGCCGGACTATGGCCAGGACGGTTGGGGTACGGACGATGAAGAAATTCAGAGCCCACCCACCACCCACTTGGTAGCCACTGTCGACGATCTAACCGACATGCTAGACTATGACTCCGAAGACATCGATGGTATAGACAACGTTGCCGGAGACGAACAAGAAACAGAGCCTATAGGGCACGGGAGGACCACCTCGTCATATGACATATACATGGTGGATACCCCAAAAGAGAGCGATAACGAGGACCAACGGGCCGCGACGGAAAACAACCCCGCCAGTAAACAACCAAAACAGCGGCGCAGACGCCGCCCTAAGTCCCACCTCGACAACAACAACGCTCCTAAGGACCCCGCAATACAGTAGGGCACGCAAGTGGACGACGAACACGCTGATAAGTAACCGTCCGAACATGACGAGTCAGATAATCAGTCCAGGCCCGGCGCAAACGACAGTCCGGACGATCTCATGCCGGACACACCGCCGGAGAGCAAAAACCTTCGGAAAAGACTCGTCAACACTGCAATAAGCTTGAAGAAGGAAAAGCGGAAGCTCAAAACAGCGGAAGACACACTCAGAATGAGGTGGAGCAAAGTGCTCAAAACCGCGGATAAATACGGCAATGGCCACCAATCAAAGAGCTACCCGAAGCGCAAGCTACTACCAAAATTCGACGAGGAGGCCATAGAGCCCCCACAGTCAAAAAATAAAGAGGCTGCCTAGTCAGATAGACGGCTAGATGATAGGCCAAATTCTGAAAGCGGCGCCGCACATAAACCAATCAATGAACCTGGAAAGACAGATGACCCAGCCAGGTCCATTTAAGGGCCAAAGAAGAAGGCCCCAGGAAACAAGGCAGCACGTCAAGTGTCCGAAGATAATGGCACACCCAAATACAGGGGCGCCGCACACCCACTATGTTTCACTGATGAGGTGCTGGACCATGAATTCCCAGCAGGATTTAAACCCATAAACATAGACGCCTACGATGGAACAACAGACCCTGGAGTCTGGATCGAAGATTACATACTGCATATACACATGGCCAGAGGAGATGATCTCCACGCCATAAAATACCTACCCCTCAAGCTCAAAGGGCCAGCCCGTCATTGGCTTAAAAGCCTCCCAGAAAACACTGTGGGAAGTTGGGAAGAGCTCGAGGACGCGTTCAGAGCAAATTTTCAAGGGACTTATGTCCGCCCTCCGGATGCAGATGATCTAAGTCATATAACTCAACAGCCCGGAGAGTCAGCGCGCAAATTCTGGAACAGGTTTCTCACCAAAAAGAACCAAATAGTCAACTGTCCGGACGCCGAAGCCTTAGCAGCTTTTAAACACAATGTCCGAGACGAATGGCTTGCCAGACACCTCGGCCAAGAGAAACCGAGGACAATGTCCGCGCTAACAAGCCTCATGACCCGCTTCTGTGCGGGAGAGGATAGCTGGCTAGCAAGATGCAGCACCAGCGATCCAAGACATCTGAGATAAGAGATGGAAACGGAAAATCACGGCGCAGAAAAGAGCAGCGTCGGAATAAAGAGAAAAGCCCGAAGAGCACGGCAGTCAACGCCGGATTCAAAAGCTCGCGGCCAAACAACAAAACACCGCCTCTTAAGGATGACGGCGATGAGCTGTCCAACTTAAACAAGATTTTGGGTCGGATATGTCAAATCCACAGTACCCTCGGAAGGCCTGCAAACCACACCCATAGAGATTGTTGGGTTTTTAAACAGTCCGGCCGACTAAACGCCGAACACAAGGGGCTCGACGCGTCAAGTGAAGACGATAAACCCCACCAGCAGAGCACCGGAAAACAAAAGACTTTCCCACAAGAGGTCAAAGCAGTAAATTCACTTCATGTGATAATACGGAAAAATAGTGCGGCACTTTCTAAAAAGAGCCTCGCGCGGTCCAACCCTGCAGACCATAGAGATTGGATATCAAAACCAATCACTTTCGACCACCTGGACTATTCCAGAAGCGCTCAAAACGCGGGACGGACTGCCCTGATATTCAATCCCATAATCGACGGACTACAATTTACTAAAGTCCTAATGGACGGAGGCAGCGACTTAAACCTGTTGTATTCAAACACAATCCGCAAGATGGGGATAGACCCTACCAAAATTCGACACAGCCGCACCTCCTTCAAAGGAGTGGCACCAGGCCCTTACGCCAAGTGCACAGGCTCCCTAATACTAGAAGTTATGTTCGGATGACCGAACAACTTTCGGCGCGAAAAACTAATTTTTCATATCGTCCCATTTAAAAGTGGATATCAGGCACTCTTGGGACGAACGGCTTTTGTCTGTTTCAACGCCATACCGCATTACGCGTCTCTTACACTCAAGATGCCCGGTCCACGTGGCATCATTTCAGTGCAAGGGGCACTTAAAGACCCCGGACTCGGATAGACGAGTCCGGCTTCAGTAGGCTAGGGGCTCCCTAGCCGCACACCCCTTCACAAGGGGCTGCGCGCACAAACAACTGCGGGTTCATTCAAACCCCGCTTTACTTATTTATATTTCTTCTTTCACACATACCTTTTTCGCACGAATTCTTTTCAAACTAAGCGTTCCTCTCTTTTTACAGATGAACAACATGCGTACCCGTCCAGGATAACGGCACAACGGAGACACAGGCGCAGACGTGCAGTAGGGACCCGTTGCGAGGATTCTTTTAGATTTAAGACCCTGCGTAAACCTTTTTTACTGTCTTTTGTTGTTATTCTCCCTTGGTTTCTTCCTATAACCAAAGCGGAGCCTAACGTTTTGGCATCGGCCGCGTCAGAGGACCATGCCCGTACCTGGACACTAGAGGCTTAGGGCATTGTCCTGCCCATTATTATAAAGACCGAACACCTTAGGGAGTGTTCGGCGTCTCGAGTTAGGCATTGTATGCATCAGCTCCGAATCATGTCTTTGGTCAAATGTTGGGTTTGCCCGGCTCCTGTGTTTTGCTGCCTTACGTTCCGTATCATCGGCTAACGCGGCACCAGGAGAACTACTGCGATTGTGCCCCAGTTCGGCTGGGCGAGCACCTCAGTAGAGAAGGCCGAAAACTGACTGTCATGATATAGCGAGAGACTGGTCAACCACTCGATCGACTACCGGAATGTTTAGAATTCCCCGCTTTGACGAAGGACCATTTCCCGGTCAGGCACACACGCGCCCCGAACTCGGAGAAGTGCGGTGCCCCCAGGGGCTATATCATAGCCCCACCCTCGAACTCCACTGGCTAAGTGAAAGTGATAAAGCATTATAGTCCGGATTGCCTCGTTTGCTACGCTACCACCTCCTTAACAGGACCGAGACGTCGGATTAAGTGTGAAAACGCGCTATTTTGCAAACACCCCCGCACCTTGTGCGTGGGTGATGAAGCCGAAGACTGCAATCTTTCAGGTTATACAAATGTATACGTAAACGGCCGCATAGGAGAAGTTTTACTACTTGGGACGCACAAGTATAAAAAGCAGTTATAGCATAATCATTGTTTTACAAGCTAAAACGTTCATTTGAACGTGACATTTTTTGAGCACTACGACTCTATTACACGAGCGCCACGCATAACTTCCCCGAAATAGTGCTCGGCGGGGAGCCGGCTTTCATCCGAACCCTGGGCGGCAACAGCGGTGGCATCCATCTCTGTCCAATGCGTCTTCACACGGGCAAGAGCCATCCGCGCGCCTTCAATGCAGGCCGACCGCTTCATCTCCTTGATATGCGGCACCGCTCCAAGAAATTGCTACAGTAAGCCGAAGTAGCTCGTCGCCTTGGGCCTCTCTGGCCAGACATCAGCCACGATGTCAGTCATGGCAAGTCCGGACAATCTATTCAGCTCGGCCCATTCGGCCAACCGGTCAGTCAACGGAAGTGAGCGATCCGGACTATGGAATTGAGACCAAAATAGCTCTTCCGCCTTGTGATCCTTCTGGCTCCGGAAGTGCTCAACGGCATCAGCCACACTAGCCGCTAAGTCCATATACGGATCCTCCGGACTCCACAGCTGGCCAAATTGAGCATACTTTTGATCCATAAACCGACGACACAGCAGAAAAGGCTTGCCAGCCACAATATCTCCGGCCTGGCGCAGCTCCTCCTTCATGGCCCGCATTGCAGAACAGGCATCCTTAGACTCGGCGGTGGCCTTCCCCAGGTCTTCCCGCTCCGATAAGCGCTTCTTTTAAAGAGCCTCATTGCGGTCGGTAGCATCTTTTAATTTCACGGCCAATTCGGCCATCTCTTCCCTGCTTAGGCAGTGTGCAGCCCTTTCGGCTTTCAACTCCTCGGCCGCCCTCGTGGCAGCCGCGTCACTCCTTCGGGCTTGCTCCTTAGCTTGAGCAAGTTCGGCCCGAAGACTCTCCACAGCAGCAGCACCGTCTGTATCACAGCATATAATTTATCAGAGGAGGGCTTTGACCCCCTTAATAAAGTGACTGCGGAGAACTCATTTACCTTGCGACTCGTCAAGTCGCTGGTTGACAAGTGCGATGTCCGCATCCACCACGTCAAGTTGCCGCATCAACTCGGCAACTCCACTAGTCCGGCTAGCCCTTGGACTATCCGCCACCTGCATAGGAACGGCGACATTCATTACTTGCGATTTTGATCCTCGGCACACTTTCGTTTTCGACAACCTACCGAGTCTCAGGGGCTACTATCTATACAGGGCGCACTTTTATGTGCAAAACTGTCAAAAAAAGAGGCGCGTCATTCTCGCGTACCTCAAATCCCGCCAGCAAACTCGTAGCGGCATTACGCAATCCGCTCTCGGCGGACGAAATCCTTCCAATCACCATATGCATCAACGCACGGTGATCTTCTGAGATGGACGCCCTCTCAAGCAGATTCTTCAGTTCTCCCGGCCGGATACTAGCGGGTGCCGAACTCTCCGGCCCCTCCGGACTCGGGGATACCCTCCGTGACGATACTTCAGGCTCGTCTGCCCTATCTAACGGCACAGCAGACGGGGGCGTTTCGCTCTCCATCATCTCCGGAAGAAGGTCCCCCGAAGACGAACTCATCTGAGAAGGCGGCAAATCCGAACTGCAAGATAAAAATTTCGGTTACCCACAGAAGCACAAATGGAGGTATTTTCCTACTAATGAACTCCCCTTTTCATACTCATGGCTCGTTGGAGGGCTGATCCTTTGGCGAGGATTGTACGTCCGGATTCTCCCCGGACGCCGGACCCCCCAGTAAAGATCTCTTCCCCCGTTTAGGGGCTTTGGCCTCCGGATCTTCGGAGGCGGTCCTCTTCTCCCCCTGGACGGAGGGGTTTTTGATTCCCCCCTCCTCAGACGCCCCTGTGGGCAAAATAACAGCTCCTCTATTTTCCCCATCGCTCCCTTCTACGAGCGCGACCTCCAACATTCTGACCAGCACGGGCTCCAGTGCGGTCTCTGGGAGGGGAGCCGGACACCTTATCAGCTTCGATCGTGCTACCCACTCCTGTAAAGGGTAATGGGTCAGGAGGCGAACTCTAGAAAAGCAGATAAACAGAACGTCCGGACTCTGAGCTATTTACCTGAGTATCCGGGCGATTGCAGCTTAGGCCTGCGTCCTCGGTCAATTCCGGACATGCTACCTGCGGTCCGAAGAACAACTTGTACATCTCCACGGGTGTCGCACCCATGAAGTGTTGGAGAATTCGAGGTCCCTCCGGGTTGAATTCCCATAGACGGAGAGGACGGCGTTTGCAGGGCAGAAGATGCCTGATTAGCATAACCTGCATCACCACGACCAGATTGATCTCCCTCGCCTGGAGGTCTCGAATCCGGCCCTGCAATGAGGGCACGTCTTCGGACGGCCCCCAATTGAGCCCTTGGTTGACCCACGACATCAGTTGGCGTGGAGGTCCCGGGCGGAATGAAGACGGCGGCTTTTGCTTGCTGCCCTTCGGAGCGGTGATATAGAACCACTCCTGCTGCCACAGTCCGAGTTCCTCTTGGAAGGAACCCTCGGGCCACGGGGCATTGGCCTTTTTGCTTATGGCCGCCCCGCCACACTCCGCTTGATGCCCCCCGATCATCTTTGGCTCCACATTAAAGGTTTTCAGCCACAGGCCGAAGTGGGGAGTGACGCGGAGGAAGGCTTCGCAGACGATAATGAATGCGGAGATATGGAGGACTCCGGAGCCAAGTCATGGAAATCCAGCCCGTAGTAGAACATGAGCCCTCTCACGAAGGGGTCCGTCGGGAAGGCTAAACCCCGACGGAGGTGGGATACGAAGACAACGTACTCACCGGGCTCGGGGGCGAGCATGGCCTGCCCTTGGGTAGGCAACCTGTGCGAAATCTCGTAGGACAGGTCCTTGGCCTCACGCAGCTTTAACACCTCCTCCTCCGTGACGGAGGAGGGCATCCACCAACCTTGGAGGTCGGAGCCGGACATGGTTGAGAATCCGAAGCGCTCGAATCTGGGGCTCTGGGTGTTGGAACTGGAGCGAGAAGGAGATTCGATGCGAGATAGAAGAAAAAGAACGAACCCTGGTCCTCTTATAAAGGGGAAAAATACCAAGGGTCGTCTCCGTGACCGTTCGGGATTCACCTTCGGTGGAGGAGGCGTGGCGACGGGCACGGTTGGGTTACCCACGCACGTATTGATGAGAATCCCGGAATAAGGGGAACACGATCTCTGCTTCGACAAGACGTGCCAAGGAAACCGCTTCGCTAAACGTGATGAGGTGGTATAATAAAAAATGATTCAAGTAAAGGCTTGGTAGCGGTGTGATGTCACGCCGCATAATACGTCAGCAGATGGGACTGGTGTACATTTTATTCTCTCTACGGTGAAATGTGGAATTTATTTTGCAGAGCCGGACACTATCCTGGTGTTCATGATCTTCTCTGGATTATTCAAGGGAGGAACCCGCCTTGCAATGCCGAACATTATGCGCGCCGGACTTATCGTCATTGAAGCCTGGTTCAGGGGCAACTGAGGGAGTCCTGGACTAGGGGGTGTCCGGATAGCCGGACTATCATCGTCCGCCGGACTCCAAGACTACGAAGATACAAGATTGAAGACTCCGTCCCGTGTCCGGATGGGACTTTCCTTGGCGTGGAAGGCAAGCTTGGCGATACAGATATGTAGATCTCCTACCATTGTAACCGACTCTGTGTAACCCTAGCCTCCTCCGGTGTCTATATAAACCGGAGGGCTTTAGTCCGATGGACAACATACATTACAACAATCATACCATATGCTAGCTTTAGGGTTTAGCCTCCTTGATCTCGTGGTAGATCCACTCTTGTACTACCCATATCATCAATATTAATCAAGCAGGACGTAGGGTTTTACCTCCATCGAGAGGGCCCGAACCTGGGTAAAACATCGTGTCCCTCGTCTCCTGTTACTATGTGCCTAGACGCATAGTTCGGGACCCCCTACCCGAGATCCGCCGGTTTTGACACCGACAACGGGCATTCAATCTGTGGGAGTTCAATCCGGAACAGCACCAGGCGCTAAGCGGGCTCTTCGATACGACATACGAAGGCGCCTGGAGGGTGCTGTTTAAGGGTGCCGAAGCCCCCGCATCCGCGACGGAAGATCGCGGGTTTCGCTCGCAGCATCCGGCTGACGAGGTAAGTGATTTCAACCCCGTTACGGGACACTTTTGGTAATCAAATTGATTCTAGAAGGGTTCCATTCTTTCTTTTCCTTTGACAGGAATGGATGGAGAAGGCCAAGTGTCGGTGTCAAAACTGGCGGATCTCGGATAGGGGGTCCCGAACTGTGCGTCTAGGCGGATGGTAACAAGAGACGAGGGACACGATGTTTTACCTAGGTTCGGGCCCTCTCGATGGATGTAAAACCCTACGTCCTGCTTGATTAATATTGATGATCTGGGTAGTACAAGAGTGGATCTACCACGAGATCAAGGAGGCTAAACCCTAAAGCTAGCCTATGGTATGATTGTTGTAATGTATGTTGTCCTACGGACTAAAGCCCTTCGGTTTATATAGACACCAGAGGAGGCTAGGGTTACACAGAGTCGGTTACAATGGTAGGAGATCTACATATCCGTATTGCCAAGCTTGCCTTCCACGCCAAGGAAAGTCCCATCCGGACACGGGACGGAGTCTTCAATCTTGTATCTTCTAGTATTGGAGTCCGGCGGACGATGATAATCCGGCTGTCCGAACACCCCCTAGTCCAGGACTCCCTCAGTAGCCCCTGAACCAGGCTTCAATGACGATAAGTCCGGCGCGCATAATGTTCGGCATTGCAAGGCGGGTTCCTCCCTTGAATAATCCAGAGAAGATCATGAACACCAGGATAGTGTCCGGCTCTGCAAAATAAATTCCACATTCCACTGTAGAGAGAATAAAGTGTACACCAGTCCAATCTGCTGACGTATTATGCGGCGTGACATCACACCGCTACCAAGCCTTTGTTTGAATCGTTTTTTTACTATACCACCTCAGCACGTTTAGCGAAGCGGTTTCCTTGGCACGTCTTGTCGAAGCAGAGATCGTGTTCCCCTTATTCCAGGATTCTCATCAATACGGACGTGGGTAACCCAACCGCGCCATTGATGGTGGCGCTTGGGAGATAAGCGAGTTTTACCAGGCTGGTGGGGGACGCACAGTTTTTCGTCCGCCTATATATAAGGGATAAGGATTTACCTTCTCACCTACACCTTCTTCCTCCTTTGCTTATCCATCTCCGCGCGCTCAAGCTCCAACGCCCAAGCTCGCGCATCTCGCCTCGACCTTCTCCGAATACGTCCGGAGCGGGAGGCAAATGGTTGGCCTCCACCGTTAAGGAGGAGCACATCACCAAGCTGCGCAGCGCCGGATACCTTTCCGGCGATATCGCGCATCGGCTGCCCGACGAGGGGCAGCTCATCCCTACCCCTGGGCCCCATGAGAGGTTCGTCTTCCTTCCCCACTTCCTCCGCGGACTGGGCTTTCCACTCCATCCATTCGTCCGGGGGCTCATGTTTTACTACAACCTGGATTTCCACGATCTGGCGCCGAATTTCATCCTCAACATCTCGGCGTTCATCGTTGTGTGCGAGGCCTTCCTCTGCATCCGGCCCCACCTCGGCCTGTGGCTCAAGACCTTCAACGTCAAGCCGAAGGTTGTGAAGGGCACACAAGCGGAATGCGGAGGCGCCATGTTGGGTAAGTTGCCCAACGTCCTTTGGCTCGAAGGGGCCTTCGTGGACTCCGTCAAGGGGTGGCAATCAGGGTGGTTCTACATCACCGAGCCACGCAAGCCCACATGGGCGGTGGCCCCCGAGTTTAGATCCGGCGTCCCCACGCAGCTCACCTCCTGGAAAGAGAAGGGCTTGCTGTGGGGCAATCCGAAGGAGCTGATGGGACTCCGAGCCTGTATCCAGAAGTTGGTGAGCACTAAGCTCAGGCTCGTCGACGTGGTCCAAGTCATGCTCATCCGCCGGATTCTCCCATGCCAAGAATGGGCATTCAATCTGTGGGAGTTCAATCCGGAACAGCACCAGGCGCTAAGCGGGCTCTTCGATATGACATACGAAGGCGCCTAGAGGGTGCTGTTTAAGGGCGCCGAAGCCCCTGCATCCGCGACAGAAGATCGCGGATTTTGCTCACAGCATCCGGCTGACGAGGTAAGTGATTCAACCCCTTTACGGGACACTTTTGGTAATCAAATTGATTCTAGAAGGCTTTCATTCTTTCTTTTCCTTTGACAGGAATGGATGGAGAAGGCCAAGCAACTCATCAGCCCGGCTCCCATGCCAGAAGACCCACTGAACGCCCGTTTAGCAGGGCTGCTGGTTCCGGCACCGCACGTGGTGCCGGAGAAGAAGGCCAAGAAGGTGGCCACGGGGACTCGAAAGAGTTCCCGTAATCAGGCGTCCGACGACGAGGTGGACTCCTCCCCCGAAGACGAGGAGGAGGAAGAGGACTCTCTCCCGGAGGAGGGAGAGAAGAAGAGGAAGGCTTCCCCGATAGGGGAGGCCCAAGGGTCCAAGAGGGGGAGAACTATTCCCCCGGCCAGTTTCGCCAACACCATCATTGGCGAGGAGGAGTGGCCTTCAAGGGCCAGGCGTCCGGCAAGATAGTAAGTATCCGGATCCTTGATATGCAATTTCTTTCGTGTCGCGTAGTGTCCTTCTAATGCCGCATTCTGTCCGTAGTCCGGCCGATGATGATCTCCCCGCTTCATCGAGCGGGTCGTTGGCCCCGTCGGATGTGGATTCACTTCCGACTGCCTCTACCCCACGCGCCGACGAGGACGCCGAGGTGGGATCCCGGAGTAGGACCCATCAGGAGGAGGCTCCGGAGGCGCCGTCAGGCAGCCTCCCGGACTTTGCGCCGGACTCTACATCGGAACCCGCAGTGGTTCCAGAGTCCGGCAAGCGGCCCCTTCGAAAGAAGGGCAAGACCGTGACACCGGCGGCCTCCGTCCAACTGGAGGCGCCAGATAACTTGTTGGAGGCGCTTAAAGGCGCTTCCATCGAGGAAGAACACCACACTATCATGAGTGCGGTGATTCAGAAGGTTCAGCTCGCCAAGAGCGGGCTGACCGAAGCCTGCAGCAGCCTTCTAACAGGCTTTGAGGTAAGAAGTTAAAATTATGTAATGTAATACCGCATAGACAGTAGCCCCTGATGCTCAGTTCGGTGTTCGGAAAGAAAAGCCGGACTGAGGATCTAACAAGATATACGCAGGGTTGCTTAAAATATGTCAATATGGGTTTGCAGGCTGCGCTGCTGACCTCTGCCGCAGTAACGGCGGAGGTCGATGTGTTGAAGCAGGATCTCGAGCGGTCCGAGCAAGAGCTCGGCCATGCCAAGAAGCAGCTCGAGGACAAAGAAGGTGAGTCACACCACTTTGAATAGTTACCTTACAGAAAAGGATTTTGGTTGCAATAAAATTAACAAGGATAATGTGGGTATTGCAGGGGCCACGAATGAGGTGGCAGCCCTGAAGGAGGCTGTGTCCGCGGCCGAACGCAGTGCGGCCGCAGAGCGGGCAGAGCGAGAAAAGCAGGAGGCACGGGTGGCGGAAGTACGGCAAGAGCTCCAGGCTCTCATGGAGAAGCATGAGAGTTTGGAGCGTGACTTCAAGACTCAAGAGTCCGAGCTTGCCTGGGCTCTCGAAAGTGCCAAGTCCGCCAAGGCCGAGGCCCATAAGGCCCTTCAGGAGGTTGAAGATGTAAAGAAGATAGCGGTGGGTAAGGCATTTTTCATGCAAAGCAGGCATGTTAATGTAAACTACCTGACACTTACCCGCATTCGGAGTACTCCAGGGGCGTTTGCAGATCTGCCGCGTAGTGTGTCTGATGCCGCCGCATTCTATCGTGGCGAGAAGGGGAGCTCGACGGAGAAGGTCTTCTAGTCTCAGTACGCTGAGGCCGGCCATCCGGTGCCCCCAAGCGACCAGCTGAAGCAGCTGGTCGAACTCCACAAGGTAGCTGAGGAGGCCACGAAGGGCCTTATAGTCCGGCTGTGGCCTGAACAGGCCATGCCTGGGAGCTACTTCGGCCTCGTGCGGCGGCTGGTGGATGCGTGCCCCTGGATGGAGGTCATCAAGCGCTCCGCCTGTACTGAAGGTGCTCGCCGGGCCCTCGCCCGCACAAAGGTGCATTGGGGCAGGTTGGATGCGGAGAAGCTTCTCACGGACCCACCGCCGCCGGGCAAGGAGTATCGCACGCCCGAAATGTATTATAAAACTGTCCTGAAGGGAGCCCGCGATATTGCGGATGAGTGCCCCAGAAATGTAATCTTTGAGTAAACTCGTTATGTATTATCTTGTGCGCTGAAACTTTGTTCATGTGCGCATTAAGCAACGCTTGTTTAATTTAAAATATTACCTTCTGTGCGGCCGTTTATAAAATCTGAGAGATGGCAAGTCGTTGGCTTCAGCCCCCAAGCCACGAGTGCTGGGGTGTTCGGGATAAACTTGAGCACTCTTGTTCCCATTTTTGGGTCCATCTAGGGAGGCGCTAAACACAACGAACAAGGCAACCGGACTTATAATGCTTGAACACTCTCACTTAGCCATAGAATTCTATAATTTTAAATTTCGGCGAAGCCCCTGGTATTCGGAAGGCCGAATCCGGGGCGCTATCCACGCCTTCGTCGGACATTGTCCGGAACTTCGCTCGAAGCGGCGTGAGTCTTTAAGGACCCGAACAAACCTCTCGAACAGCGACCAGTCTCTCGCCTTATCATGCCAGTCAGTTTTAGCTTTCTCCACTGAGGCGCTCGCCCGGCTCAACCGGGGCGCAATCGCAGTGGTTCTCCCAGTGCCACCTTAGCCGACAGAATGGAATGTAAGGCACCAAAACGTGGGAGCCGGGCAAACCCAACTATTGACCCAAGACATGATTCGGAGCCGATTGATATAATGCTATAAGTTCGGGGTGCCGCACTTATGAAAGTGTTCGGACTTATCACACCATAGTGTGGGGAACATAAGCCCCTGGTGTATTAGGCCGTACCAGAATATACGGGTGCAAGATGTCATGTAATGAGCATATATATAAAAAGTAATGCTATTGCAGTCGAAAAGTGCTGCATTATTTATTAAAGAAAGTCTGCTACGAGTGCGGACTGATACAAATAATGCGGTAAGCAAGGGATTTGGACTAATTAAACATGTCCCCCTCTAGGGGTGAGCTGCAGACTTGGTGTATATAATCGAATTTAATGCTCGTAATTGAGACCACCTGAGTGTTAGTTGCAGCCTTCTTTCTTCCCTGGCTATTGCATCATGAGTTCGGTAGGTTCACCACCGGACAGGGCCTCTGGTTAACGGAGTCCTGTGTACACAAAGAAGTAAAGTGAAAAAGAAAAGAAGGGGGGCACACTTGCGAGCCCCTGGTGTGGTCGAGCCGCACTCTGGGTCCATTGTGATCGTGCCCCTTCCCCTGCGCCCATGGTATCTCCAAAGTGTAATGATGTACGCGGAGGGTTGTTATTGCAATCATGCGAGGGCGGGGGTTAGGGCCGCATTGCTACGCGTGCTCTGATCGCGCCAGGTGGTCTTGGTTGGTATTGCTTCGGGCGCGTTTTGCTGTATCCAGCCGTTTAACGGCCGGACTCGAGGATTGCCTTAAAATGCTGTTCTGTACTTCTGCCGCGAGAGCCGCTGTATGTTCCTCCGTTCGGAGGGAGCGTTTCGTATTCCCGTTGACCGTGATGACTCCACGAGGGCCTGGCATCTTGAGCTTGAGGTATGCATAATGTGGCACCGCGTTGAATTTCGCAAACGCGGTTCGTCCGAGCAGAGCATGATAGCCGCTACGAAACGGGACTATGTCGAAGATTAACTCCTCACTCCGGAAATTGTCCGGGGATCCGAAGACCACTTCCAGTGTGACTGAGCCTGTACAGTTGGCCTCCACACCTGGTATGACATCTTTAAAGGTTGTCTTTGTAGGTTTAATCCTTGAGGGGTCTATGCCCATTTTGCGCACTGTTGTCAGGACCCCGACTCGATGTCACATCGATCTAGCTGGTAACATCTCATATCACTTTGCGGCCTCATGCACGGTATCCCACGGGTGTCGTCTTACCTTTTCCTGGGACCGTTTGCGCCTTTTGGCTCACGTATATGATAGTGTCGCTAGCATCCATATGATAAGGAGCCCGGGCTGACATGACTAGTCGTAAACCCAAAGTGGCACAGACTTACAGGGACAGGCATCCATGACCCAGCTTCGAACGTGTCGGTCATCAGCAAGTGGGTCCGGGCTGTAGCACTGGGCTAGCAGGACTCCGGTAAACCGGGCTATAGCGGGCTAACAGGACTCCGGTACTCAAAGCGTGACATTTCCCCGAAGGGACAGACACAGGAACGAAGAAGGACACATGCCGGCCAGCCTAAGTGTTCCAGAGCAGTAGCAAGCTACCATGGCTCAGCGGTAACACTAGGAGACATTTCCCGGTAAGAGAGGCTACTAAAGATAAACAACTAGATGGTCAGATCCCACACATACCAAGCATTTCAATCATACACACAATATGCTCGATATGTGCAAATACAACGAAGCATCACAACATGACTCTATGACACAAGTACTTTATTTAAGGCTCAGGGAGCCATACATAACACTCACAAAGGTACGGGTCTCACGACCCAACATACAAGTCATACAGTCATACAAGCCAGCAGCGGAAGTACATTGTCTGGGTACAGACAACTAGTAAAATAAAAGAGGCTTGGAAAGCCTAGCTATACTACGTGGTCCATCACAAGCTCAGGGTCACCACCTGGGTCTTTAGCCTACTCGTTGATGTCAACGTCTACATAGAACCCATCAGAAGGGGTTGCAGCGTCTTCTGTAAAATGTAAATTATAGCAACATGAGTACAAAGGTACTCAGCAAGACTTACATCAGATCCTACATACATGCATATTATCAAGAAGGGTTGGTGGAGTTATTGCAGCAAGCCAGCTTTGACTCTTGGCTAGACTATCCTATGATACTCCAACTTGAAATGGTTTTGCGCACACGAGTCCACTACTCACCACTTCAATACACTACCGAGGATCCACCTCCGTCTTCCTACGGAAGAGCCATCCTCGGCACTCACACTTATCTTGAGAATTTTAGTAGTTTCCATTTACTTGTCTATGAACTGTATAGGCAACCAAGTAGTCCTTTACCGCGGACGCGGCTATTCGAATAGATCATGATAACCCTGCAGGGGTGTACTTCTTCATACATGTTTCCACCACTTAGCGTCTGCACACGATATGTGCTCGGCAGACTTCAAGCGAAAGCCGACGTGGTTGTAGACCACGACCTACCTAAACACTTAAGCCTCTAGTCCAGGTTTATCGCCTATTCAGGTTCCATCCGCAGGGAGTCCGGCCGAGGTTTCCCATACGGCCCCGAACGATGTGAACAGGGTTCCCGAGATACCTAACGGGTATTCGGTACACCCGGCCACGTACCTACCGCATCACAGCCCACCCCTACGGTCAGCGCTGTCCACGGCCTCCAGTAGGCTACAAACACCAGAAACTACTTGCAACTCCTGGACAGAGAGCTAGGGTGAATAAGAAGTCGAGCGGGGTCATATTTCAGGGCCCAATGCATGGTAGTAGCTGTATCTTAAATCACACATACAGATCTCAGTGCTTAAGGTCGGCTTCAATGAAACAACCCACCATGTACTCCTACATGGCCTCTCATCGATACCTTTACCAAATCGGGTTCACCACACCACTCCCATTACCGACATAATCATTTCACTCTAGCCCATCACCCAGATGAACCAGACCTGACACGACTCTAAGCATAGCAGGCATAGCAAGGTAGGAACAACACATACATATGGCTCAATCAAGTCCTACACATGCTAGTGGGTTTCATCTAGTTACTGTGGCAATGACAGGTCATGCAGAGGAAATGGGTTCAGCTACCGTAGCACACAGCAGTTTGAATCGCGTTGTCTTAATGCAGTAAAAGAGAGCAGGAGCGAGAACATGGGATTGTATCGATATGATCAAATGGTTGGTTGCTTGCCTGATGGTTCGATGCACGGATACGGTTCTTCGTTAGGGTAATCACGGTACTCCTCAGGGACAGAACCTGTCGCAAAGGACATCGGTACACAAGCATCACCAAACAATGTGCAACAGTATGATGCATGCATGAAACATGGCAATATGAGTGTGTTGGACTAATGCAACTAAAACCAGAAGGGTTTGAACAAATTTGAATCAAAGATTCAAATTTCAAACTCAAACATGGCCTTTTAAAGTGCTTTTCCTTGTTCTGCTTAAAACATCAATTTAACTTGTTTGATCATGCATGCAAATAGTACAGATGGATAGATTGGATTTTTCTGATCATTTTTCATATATAATTTGTCCAATTTGGAGTTACAGAATAAAAGTTATGAATTTTTGAAGTTTAAATAATATTCTGGAATTTCCTGATTTAATTTAAATCCAGAAATATAATTATTGCGCCAGCATGACGTCAGCATGACGTCAGTGGTCAACTACGGCTGGCTGAAGTCAAACCTGACGTGTGGGGGCCACACGTCAGCGACAGGGGGGTTAAACAGGTTTAAATTAATCCTAATTAGGGATTAGTGGCGCTGGGGCCCACTGTCAGTGTCAGGGGGGGTTGACTAACAGTAGTTAGCGCTAATCTAACCACCTGGCCGACAGGGCCCACGCGTCAGTGACCCTGGGGGGTCAAACCCCAGGTCGGACAAGTCAAACCCCACCGGCGACATGACGCCGGCGAGGTCCGAGATGGCGGCGAGAGTGCTTTTTGCCATTCCGACAACCAAATGGACGGCGGAAGGCATCTACGTGTTGCTGAGGTTGAGCCGCGACTATTGGTGGTGGTGCTTGGGCTCGGGGTGGCCGGAGTTGTCGGCGGCGAGCTCGGCTGCGGCGGCCGGAGTTCGGGTGCGGTCGGGATCGATGTTGCAGAGGGTTTGGGGAGGCGTTAGTGGGTGCTGCGTGATCCTAGTGAGGTGTAGAGCATGATAGTGTGCTCGGTTGGGTGCTACGGTGACCGTGGCCACGACGGCGACATCGCCGGCGGCGTGGAGCTCTCGGCCAAGGTGGGGCTAGGGCCTAGAGGTCGGGAGAGGCCAGGGAAGAAGGGGGAAGCGATCCGGGGGCTCACCGCGGTTGCAGTGGGCGTCGAAGCGGGCTCGGGGACGCGCCGGAGACGACGAATTCGACGGCGACGATGATCGGAGCCCGAAGAGGGGAACGGCGACGTGGCGGCGATGCAGGGCTTCCGGGGAGCTGTGGAGCGGTGGGGAGGAAGAGGGGGTTGTGGCGGAGCTCCTGAGCTAGTCGGGGGAGCGAGGGGTGGCCGGTGATGGCTGCTATGGCGAACGGCGGCGACGGTGGTGTTCGGCCGTGTGAGAGAGAGAGCGAGAGAGAGGAAGGAAGAGCCGGGAGAGAGTGAGAGAGAGCAGGGGGGATCAGGACGGCCTGCGGGAGTCGTCCACGCGGCCAGGAGCTCGTCGGCAAGCAGGAGGTGGCCGCGCGGCCGTGCGCGCGCGAGCACGCAGCAGCTTCGGGGCGAGGGGAGGAAGACGACGGAGGGCTGCAGTGTTGGGCTGGGTCGGCTGCTGGCTGGGCCGGCCAGCTGGCTGGGCCGCACAGTGGGGGAGCCCAGGTAAGTTTTCCCCCTTTTCTTCTGTTTCTGTTTTATTTAATATATATCTGCAACTTTGTTGAATTTAATAAAATACCTAGGCAACTTCAAAAATCACCAAACTATTCCTGGCCCATAGTTGGATTATTTCCAACATGAAACATTTTAGTTTGGAGATATTTGAGCATTTAAATATTTTATATTATTTTAAATGCCCAAATTCAAATATTTATGATTTAATTCAAAAACCCTAGGATGGCCTAGGAAAATGTGCACCATTTTTGGCAGAGGTTCTGAACCAAGACAAAAATGATGGGCATTTTAGAAGGGCATTTCAGGTTCATTGAAAATTATTTTAGTAACCCTAGTTGGTTTCAGAGGGGACTGGGGGTTCTGTCATCCCCATTTCAAGTTTCTGATGAAAGAGTAAACATGATGCAACACTCTAATGCATGACTAGCTAGGGTGTGACAACTCACCCCCACTCAAAAGAATCTCGTCCCGAGATTTGGGTTCCTCCGGGAAGAAGGCGGGATACTCGAGTCGAAGACGATCCTCCCTTTCCCAAGTTGCTTCATCCTCAGAATGGTGCGACCATTGAACCTTGAGAAACTTGATATTATGACGTCGCGTGGTACGTTCGGCTTGATCGAGGATACGAATGGGGTACTCTCGATATGTAAGATCATCTTGGAGATCAAGTGTTTCGTGGTCCACTTCATGGATAGGATCCGAGAAGCAACGCCTGAGTTGAGAAACGTGGAAGACATCGTGAACTCTGGAGAGGTGCGGAGGTAGTTCCAACTGGTAGGCAACTTCTCCTCGTTTGGCAAGAATGCGAAAAGGTCCAATGTAACGAGGAGCCAATTTGCCTTTGATACCGAAACGATGGGTTCCCTTTAGAGGGGTGACCCGAAGATAAGCCTTCTCGTCAACCTCAAAAGTCATAGCCTTATGTTTTCGGTCATATTGACTCTTTTGACGAGATTGAGCTGTTTTCAACTTTTCACGAACGATACGAACTTGATCTTCTGCTTCCTGAATCATGTCCGGGCCAAAGAATTGTCTTTCCCCGGTCTCTGACCAGTTAAGGGGTGTTCGACATCGTCGTCCATAGAGAACTTCAAAAGGGGCTTTACCCAAGCTAGATTGATAGCTGTTGTTGTAAGAGAATTCGACAAATGGAAGGCACTTCTCCCAGTCCATTCCGAAAGAGATAACAGAGGCTCGAAGCATGTCTTCTAGAATTTGGTTGACGCGTTCCACTTGACCACTCGACTGAGGGTGGTAAGCGGTGCTGAAGGAGAGACGGGTTCCCATAGCATTTTGGAAGCTTTCCCAAAATCGAGAGGTGAAAAGACTTCCTCGGTCCGAGTTAATTTCCAAAGGAACACCATGGAGAGACACTATTCGGGAGATGTACAAATCTGCCAGCTGACTAGCGGTTGAAGGGTGCCAGCAGGCCGTTGATGCTCTGCTTTTACACGACGACAGACGTCGCAGTTAGCAATATACTGAGCAATTTCTCTTTTCATCCTAGTCCACCAGAACCTCTGGCGTAGGTCCTGATACATTTTAGTGCTACCGGGATGAATGGTGAGAGGAGATTCATGAGCCTCCTTAAGGATCAGTTGCCGTAGATGCTGGTTCTTGGGAACCACTAGACGGTTCTCAAAGTACACAGCACCATGATCATTTGTGGAGAAACAACTAGCACCTCCGCTAGCAATGTTCTCTTTGATTTTAGATATTCCCTTATCTCGCTTTTGGGCAGCGATGATTTGATCCGTAAGAGTAGGTTTTGCTACCAAGGTGGAAAGAAAACCTTGAGGAACAATGTGAAGGTTAAGCTTCTGAAATTCCTCATGGAGAAGCGGTTGACTTTGTTGTAACATCAGGTTGTTACAATAAGATTTACGACTTAGCGCATCAGCCATGACGTTGGCTTTCCCTCGGGTGTAGGTTATTCCTAAGTCGAAGTCTGTAATCAATTCAACCCAACGTCTCTGCCTGAGATTCAAATCCGGTTGGGTGAAGATGTACTTCAGGCTTTGGTGATCAGTGAATATTTCGCAACGATTACCGAGGAGGTAATGTCGCCAGGTCTTAAGTGCATAGACTACGGCTGCAAGCTCTAGATCATGAGTAGGATAATTCTCCTCATGTGGGTGCAATTGCCGTGAAGCGTAAGCAATTACGTGTCGATCTTGCATAAGAATGCAACCTAGTCCTTGTCGCGAGGCGTCGCAGTAGATAACAAAGTCCTTGGAGAAGTCTGGCGGTACCAGTACGGGAGCAGAGGTCAGGCGTCTTTTCAGTTCCTGAAAATTGTGCTCACATTGTGGAGTCCATTCGAACTTCTTATCTTTCTTGAGGAGTTCGGTTAGAGGTTTGGCAACTTTGGAGAAGTTCTCGACAAAGCGACGACAATAGCTCGCTAAGCCTAGAAAACTCCGAACTTGCTTGACCGATTCAGGTGGAGTCCAATTAAGGACGGCTTGAACTCGTTCAGGGTTAACAGCAATACCTTTACCAGATATTACATGACCCAGATAGGTCACTTCTGGCAACCAGAATTCACATTTAGAAAATTTGGCATAAAGGCGATGCTCTCGAAGTTTCTGCAACACTAGCCTTAGATGTTCGGCATGTTCTTCCTCGTTCTTGGAGTAGATGAGTATATCATCGAGATAAACTACGACGAACTTATCCAAATACTCCATGAAGATTGAGTTCATTAACCGAGAAAAGGTGGCTGGAGCGTTGGTTAAACCGAAGGACATGACGGTGTACTCGTATTGGCCATAACGAGTAACAAAGGCCGTCTTAGGAATGTCCCCGTTTCTGATTTTGATTTGATGGTAGCCCAACCTCAAATCCATCTTGGAGAAAACTGAGGATCCAGCGAGCTGATCATACAGGTCGTTGATCCTAGGAAGCGGGTATTTGTTCTTGATTGTGACCAAATTGACAGGTCGGTAATCTACAACCATCCGGTCCGTACCATCCTTCTTCTTGACGAATAGGACGGGGCAAGCCCACGGAGATGAGCTAGGTCGGATGAAACCCTTTTTCAAGGACTCATCGAGTTGTTTCTTAAGCTCGGCTAGTTCTAGGGGTGCCATCTTATAGGGTCTTCTAGCAATCGGAACGGTTCCTGGAATGAGATCTATTACGAATTCAACATCCCTGTCAGGTGGAACACCTGGCAATTCCTCTGGGAAGACATCCGGAAAGTCACGGACTACCGGAACGTCCTCGAGGTCTGGCAAAGGGCTGGCGTTAAGAGAATATAATTGTCGCTTGGCTATTCGGGTCAAGACATTGACTATCTTCCCCGAAGGATGGGTGAGTTGAACAGTCCTAGAGAAGCAATCAATTTTGGCTTGATGAGCTGACATCCAGTCCATACCCAAAATGATATTAATATCTGAAGATTTAAGGGCTATCAAAGATGCAAGGAAAACAAGTCTGTCGACTTGGATTTCATTTCCATAACTTACCCTAGAGGTCTGCCATCTAGACCCGGGAGTAGAAATTTCCATAGTGGATGGCATGTCACAGAATGCAACGTTATGCAAACGAGCATAATTTTCGGATATAAAAGAATGAGAGGCTCCTGTATCGAAAAGAACAGATGCCGGGTGGCAATTAACAAGAAGCGTACCGAGAACGACGTTGGGATCCTCTTGAGCTTCTTCGGTAGAGATACAGTTGACATGGCCACGTGAGGTGGTGACCGGCTTGGCATGGAATATTTTCCCTGTCGGCTTGCCACGGCCAATAGCTTTAGCAGATTGATTGGGGTTGGTCTGGGGACACTCACGCATATAGTGACCAGATTCCCCACATTTGAAACAAGTCACGGAACTGGTACGTGGAGGAGCATTATTGGTTGGACCCCCATAGGGCTTGGCCGGTGCAGACTGTTGAACAGGGCGAGGCGCCTGGAAGGATGGCCTCGGTGTGAACCTGGGTGGCAGGGCGGTGTTGGGTACCCACACGCGGCGCTTTTGAGGACCAGCACCGGATGAGGAACCCATGTCACGGCCATGCTTGCGTGTTGCGTCATAGTCAGTCTGACCAGTTTCAGCACTGATGGCCTTGTTGACAAGTTTCGAAAAAGATGTGCACTCATGCAGACGGAGGTCGCGGCGAAGCTCAGGACTAAGGCCCTTACGGAACCTTGCTTGCTTCTTGGCGTCAGTAGACACTTCCTCAGTTGCATATCGCGCGAGATTACCAAACTCCCTGCTATAGACATCCACAGAAAGTCGGCCTTGGGTGAAGTTGCAGAATTCCTCACGTTTACGGTCCATGAGACCCTCCGGAATGTGATGTTCACGGAAAGCCTCGCTGAACTCAGCCCAAGTAGTGACATGGCCCGCTGGGCGCATAGCTCCATAATTCTCCCACCATAGACTGGCGGGGCCTTCAAGATGATATGCAGCAAAGGTGACCTTGTCAGCCTCCGCTACCAGCGCGGAACGCAGTTTGTGAGCGATACTGCGAAGCCAGTCATCAGCGTCGAGAGGCTCGACGGAGTGGTGGAACGTGGGTGGATGTAATTTGATAAAATCACTGAGTGACACCACGTTAGTCCTCTGATGGTGTGTTGTGTTCTGTTCGATACGCTCCAACAAACGGTTGGTCTCCCGCTTGTTTCTCTCAGCTTCCATCATAACCTCGGCTAGTGAAGGAGGATGAGGCAGATTTTCATTCCTGCCTTCACTGCCTTCGGCCTGCTCTTGAGAAGCAGGGTTAGCACGCGTGTTGACCATCCTAGGTGAACAAGACAATGATTTAGTCAGGATGGTAAAATTCCGACATAGGATACAGAATGTAAGGAATAACTCGAAATGCAAGATGATCATCCGTATGACATGGTAGATACAGAAACTGCTTCTTTTATTCCATTGTCATACACACCATACAGGGTTTAGTACAAGACCAAACAAAGTACTATTATGGTGAGAAAAGGATTACATCTCATCGGAGGCATTCCAAGCTCCTATACATTATTTTTCTACACCTCCGGAAGGAGTACAAACTAGGTCATATCCCACGAGTCACGCGGAACGATAGATGACACAGCTAGTGCGAACTAGTGATACTATCACTAACTCAGACCGATCCGTAGTAGTCCTCGTAGAAGTCACCTCCATAGCCTGGAAGTTCAACATGATCATCCGGAAACAGACGGTCTCGCGGAGCTTGTGGACCATAGGGGCTAGGATGAGGCCTTGGACCAACAAACGGTGGCCTGCGGGGACCGCGAGGTGGGGTGATGCCTCCTACATCACGCCAAACCATCACGTCTGGCAGAGCAGATCTCACAGGATAGAGATCGCGCATATCTGAATATCCATCTTGCACCGCCGGTGCGAACCGAGTCAAAGTGGCCCAGTGGTCAGCACGGGTATTGAAGAGCTCTAACCTCAAGGCCCGATTTTCACGGTCCTTATCCTCGAGCATCTCAGCAGTGGTGCGAGTCCGTGAATCCTCCTGGGTGGAGTCAGCATAGATAGCCTGGAGATATCCTTGTGCTCCCGGAAGTGATCCTGGCATATACCGGAAATCAGAGTCCCGGAATAGACCAGATCTGACTCGCATAATGGTCATCATAGAGTAGGCGGCGTCCTGCACAGCCATCTCAATAGTAACCCCGAGTCCATAGGAGCAGTGAAGAGGCTCGGTGGATCCAGGATAAGATGGAAATATCCTGACAGTGCAGAGATACTGGCTTTGATTGAAGTCCCGGAATTGCTCTTCGACCGTGTACTTAGGATACCAGCGGTATCCAGCCTCAGTCATTACCCTGACCAACTTAGCAGTATGGCCGGGTACATCTAGGCATCGAGTCAGGCAAACCACTTGATTAAGGTCGCGAGTGGCCATCTGAAAGCATAATCATAATGCAAAGGCATTAGAATTTCTAGCAAAATTTCGGCAGCATAACAGCTGTAAATGCTCAAAAAGGATTTTGAGACATTTGACAAAGGATTTCGTACACACTCAACATCATCATATCAAAGTTCTGAAACCATTCTGGCAACATAATGTGGTAGTAGAACTGAACTAGGCTTGTATCCATCAAACTTATAAGGTACTACTGATTAGTAACACGTGATCCTGATAGAGAGAATAGATCCTAATTCCTTAACCCCCGGTGGAAGAATGGACTGACTCAGATCAGAAAGTCATAAGGTATAAGGAGTAAAAGAGCCTTACGTTCCAACCCACAAACAATTCCCCTACATATAACTAAAGAATTTCTAGACTCAACATCGACCAGTTTGGCTTGGAGAACCTACAGGCAGTCCGGCTCTGATGCCAACGCTGTCAGGACCCCGACTCGATGTCACATCGATCTAGCTGGTAACATCTCATATCACTTTGCGGCCTCACGCACGGTATCCCACGGGTGCCGTCTTACCTTTTCCCGGGACCGTTTGCGCCTTTTGGCTCACGTATATGATAGTGTCGCTAGCATCCATATGATAAGGAGCCCGGGCTGACATGACTAGTCGTAAACCCAAAGTGGCACAGACTTACAGGGACAGGCATCCATGACCCAGCTTCGAACGTGTCGGTCATCAGCAAGTGGGTCCGGGCTGTAGCACTGGGCTAGCAGGACTCCGGTAAACCGGGCTGTAGCGGGCTAACAGGACTCCGGTACTCAAAGCGTGACATTTCCCCGAAGGGACAGACACAGGAACGAAGAAGGACACATGCCGGCCAGCCTAAGTGTTCCAGAGCAGTAGCAAGCTACCATGGCTCAGCGGTAACACTAGGAGACATTTCCCGGTAAGAGAGGCTACTAAAGATAAACAACTAGATGGTCAGATCCCACACATACCAAGCATTTCAATCATACACACAATATGCTCGATATGTGCAAATACAACGAAGCATCACAACATGACTCTATGACACAAGTACTTTATTTAAGGCTCAGGGAGCCATACATAACACTCACAAAGGTACGGGTCTCACGACCCAACATACAAGTCATACAGTCATACAAGCCAGCAGCGGAAGTACATTGTCTGGGTACAGACAACTAGTAAAATAAAAGAGGCTTGGAAAGCCTAGCTATACTACGTGGTCCATCACAAGCTCAGGGTCACCACCTGGGTCTTTAGCCTACTCGTTGATGTCAACGTCTACATAGAACCCATCAGAAGGGGTTGCAGCGTCTTCTGTAAAATGTAAATTATAGCAACATGAGTACAAAGGTACTCAGCAAGAGTTACATCAGATCCTACATACATGCATATTATCAAGAAGGGTTGGTGGAGTTATTGCAGCAAGCCAGCTTTGACTCTTGGCTAGACTATCCTACGATACTCCAACTTGAAATGGTTTTGCGCACACGAGTCCACTACTCACCACTTCAATACACTACCGAGGATCCACCTCCGTATTCCTACGGAAGAGCCATCCTCGGCACTCACACTTATCTTGAGAATTTTAGTAGTTTCCATTTACTTGTCTATGAACTGTATAGGCAACCAAGTAGTCCTTTACCGCGGACGCGGCTATTCGAATAGATCATGATAACCCTGCAGGGGTGTACTTCTTCATACACGTTTCCACCACTTAGCGTCTGCACACGATATGTGCTCGGCAGACTTCAAGCGAAAGCCGACGTGGGTGTAGACCACGACCTACCTAAACACTTAAGCCTCTAGTCCAGGTTTATCGCCTATTCAGGTTCCATCCGCAGGGAGTCCGGCCGAGGTTTCCCATACGGCCCCGAACGATGTGAACAGGGTTCCCGAGATACCTAACGGGTATTCGGTACACCCGGCCACGTACCTACCGCATCACAGCCCACCACTACGGTCAGCGCTGTCCACGGCCTCCAGTAGGCTACAAACACCAGAAACTACTTGCAACTCCTGGACAGAGAGCTAGGGTGAATAAGAAGTCGAGCGGGGTCATATTTCAGGGCCCAATGCATGGTAGTAGCTGTATCTTAAATCACACATACAGATCTCAGTGCTTAAGGTCGGCTTCAATGAAACAACCCACCATGTACTCCTACATGGCCTCTCATCGATACCTTTACCAAATTGGGTTCACCACACCACTCCCATTACCGACATAATCATTTCACTCTAGCCCATCACCCAGATGAACCAGACCTGACACGACTCTAAGCATAGCAGGCATAGCAAGGTAGGAACAACACATACATATGGCTCAATCAACTCCTACACATGCTAGTGGGTTTCATCTAGTTACTGTGGCAATGACAGGTCATGCAGAGGAAATGGGTTCAGCTACCGTAGCACACAGCAGTTTGAATCGCATTGTCTTAATGCAGTAAAAGAGAGCAGGAGCGAGAACATGGGATTGTATCGATATGATCAAATGGTTGGTTGCTTGCCTGATGGTTCGATGCACGGATACGGTTCTTCGTTAGGGTAATCACGGTACTCCTCGGGGACAGAACCTGTCGCAAAGGACATCGGTACACAAGCATCACCAAACAATGTGCAACAGTATGATGCATGCATGAAACATGGCAATATGAGTGTGTTGGACTAATGCAACTAAAACCAGAAGGGTTTGAACAAATTTGAATCAAAGATTCAAATTTCAAACTCAAACATGGCCTTTTAAAGTGCTTTTCCTTGTTCTGCTTAAAACATCAATTTAACTTGTTTGATCATGCATGAAAATAGTACAGATGGATAGATTGGATTTTTCTGATCATTTTTCATATATAATTTGTCCAATTTGGAGTTACAGAATAAAAGTTATGAATTTTTGAAGTTTAAATAATATTCTGGAATTTCCTGATTTAATTTAAATCCAGAAATATAATTATTGCGCCAGCATGACGTCAGCATGACGTCAGTGGTCAACTGCGGCTGGCTGAAGTCAAACCTGACGTGTGGGGGCCACACGTCAGCGACAGGGGGGTTAAACAGGTTTAAATTAATCCTAATTAGGGATTAGTGGCGCTGGGGCCCACTGTCAGTGTCAGGGGGGGTTGACTAACAGTAGTTAGCGCTAATCTAACCACCTGGCCGACAGGGCCCACGCGTCAGTGACCCTGGGGGGGTCAAACCCCAGGTCGGACAAGTCAAACCCCACCGGCGACATGACGCCGGCGAGGTCCGAGACGGCGGCGAGAGTGCTTTTTGCCATTCCGGCAACCAAATGGACGGCGGAAGGCATCTACGTGTTGCTGAGGTTGAGCCGCGACTATTGGTGGTGGTGGTTGGGCTCGGGGTGGCCGGAGTTGACGGCGGCGAGCTCGGCTGCGGCGGCCGGAGTTCGGGTGCGGTCGGGATCGATGTTGCAGAGGGTTTGGGGAGGCGTTAGTGGGTGCTGCGTGATCCTAGTGAGGTGTAGAGCATGATAGTGTGCTCGGTTGGGTGCTACGGTGACCGTGGCCACGACGGCGACATCGCCGGCGGCGTGGAGCTCTCGGCCAAGGTGGGGCTAGGGCCTAGAGGTCGGGAGAGGCCAGGGAAGAAGGGGGAAGCGATCCGGGGGCTCACCGCGGTTGCAGTGGGCGTCGAAGCGGGCTCGGGGACGCGCCGGAGACGACGAATTCGACGGCGACGATGATCGGAGCCCGAAGAGGGGAACGGCGACGTGGCGGCGATGCAGGGCTTCCGGGGAGCTGTGGAGCGGTGGGGAGGAAGAGGGGGTTGTGGCGGAGCTCCTGAGCTAGTCGGGGGAGCGAGGGGTGGCCGGTGATGGCTGCTATGGCAAACGGCGGCGACGGTGGTGTTCGGCCGTGTGAGAGAGAGAGCGAGAGAGAGGAAGGAAGAGCCGGGAGAGAGTGAGAGAGAGCAGGGGGGATCGGGACGGCCTGCGGGAGTCGTCCACGCGGCCAGGAGCTCGTCGGCAAGCAGGAGGTGGCCGCGCGGCCGTGCGCGCGCGAGCACGCAGCAGCTTCGGGGCGAGGGGAGGAAGACGACGGAGGGCTGCAGTGTTGGGCTGGGTCGGCTGCTGGCTGGGCCGGCCAGCTGGCCGGGCCGCACAGTGGGGGAGCCCAGGTAAGTTTTCCCCCTTTTCTTCTGTTTCTGTTTTATTTAATATATATCTGCAACTTTGTTGAATTTAATAAAATACCTAGGCAACTTCAAAAATCACCAAACTATTCCTGGCCCATAGTTGGATTATTTCCAACATGAAACATTTTAGTTTGGAGATATTTGAGCATTTAAATATTTTATATTATTTTAAATGCCCAAATTCAAATATTTATGATTTAATTCAAAAACCCTAGGATGGCCTAGGAAAATGTGCACCATTTTTGGCAGAGGTTCTGAACCAAGACAAAAATGATGGGCATTTTAGAAGGGCATTTCAGGTTCATTGAAAATTATTTTAGTAACCCTAGTTGGTTTCAGAGGGGACTGGGGGTTCTGTCATCCCCATTTCAAGTTTCTGATGAAAGAGTAAACATGATGCAACACTCTAATGCATGACTAGCTAGGGTGTGACAACTGTGTCCTGATAAAGCAGGTTCAGGCTACTACCACCGTCCATCAGGACTCTCGTGAGGTGAAATCCATCGACGATTGGGTCTAAAACCAATGCGGCGAATCCGCCATGGCGTATGCTGGTCAGATGGTCTCTTCGATCGAAAGTGATCGGGCAAGAGGACCATGGATTGAACTTCGGGGCGACTGGCTCCATCGCATAGACATCCCTTAGTGCGCGCTTCCTCTCCCTCTTGGGTATATGGGTTGCGTAAATCATGTTCACTGTCCGCACTTGTGGGGGGAAACCTTTCTGTCCTCTATTGTTTGGCGGTCGGGTCTCTTCCTCGTCGTCACTGTTTAGCCCCTTGTCGTTGTTTTCAACAATTAACTTACCCGCCTGCTTGAACACCCAGCAATCTCTGTTAGTGTGATTAGCTGGCTTTTCAGGGGTGCCATGTATCTGGCATAAGCGGTCGAGTATTCGGTCCAAATTGGACGGGCCCAGGGTGGTTCTTTTGAATGGCTTCTTCCGTTGACCGGGTTTAGAGCCTCGGAATCCAGCGTTGACTATCGTATCCTCCTTATCGTCGCCGTTAATGTGGCATTTGTTTTTGTTTCGACGTGACCTGCCGTTGCTATCCTTAGTATCCGGACTGCCAGAATTTTTACGGAGATTGTTGCTGCGAGCTAGCCAGCTATCCTCTCCCGCGCAAAAGCGGGTCATTAATGATGTGAGGGCTGCCATGGATTTCGGGTTTTCCTGCCCCAGGTGCCGGGCTAGCCATTCGTCCCGGATGTTATGTTTGAAGGCTGCAAGGGCCTCTGCATCCGGACAGTCGACGATTTGGTTTTTCTTTGTCAAGAACCGTGTCCAGAATTGTCTGGCCGATTCGTCTGGCTGCTGAATAATGTGGCTTAGGTCATCGGCGTCTGGTGGTCGCATGTACATGCCCTAGAAGTTATCGAGGAATGCGGCTTCCAGGTCTTCCCAACACCCAATTGACTCTGCGGGCAAGCTGTTGAGCCAATGCCGAGCTGGTCCTTTAAGCTTGAGTGGGAGGTACTTGATGGCGTGGAGATCGTCGCCGCGGGCCATATGGATGTGGAGAAGATAATCTTCGATCCAAACCGCGGGGTCTGTTGTGCCATCGTAGGATTTGATGTTTACGGGTTTAAACCCTTCAGGGATTTGATGATCCATTACTTCGCCAGTGAAGCATAGCGGGTGTGCGGCGCCTCTGTATTGAGCAATATCACGACGCAGCTCAAGAGAGCGTTGTCTGCTGTGTTCGGCCCAGCCGGAGTTATTGTATCCGGCGCGACGGTATTCGTCATGGGTCGTGGGGCGCCCACGTGATCCGTAGATGGATCTGGATTGCCTTGCTTTGTCCTCCAATATATCTCGCAAGTCCGGCGCGTTCCCTCTTGGCTTCGTACTTTTGGAGCGATGCCGGGGTACGGTCTTGGCTGGGGGCCTGGATGCCTCTCTGTCACAACCACGGGGTGGTCGGTCAGCCGTATCGTGCGCTGGTGATGGAGGTATGTATGCTTCCTCCTCTAATCGGGGGAGCAGCTTGCGTCTTGGGTAGCTTTTAGAGGGGCGTTCGAGTTTATACTCTTCGGCCGTGAGGACCTCAGTCCACCGATCGGCCAGCAGGTCCTGATCAGCTTGAAGCTATTGCTGCTTTTTCTTTAGGCTGTTTGCTGTGGCGATAAGCCTGCGCTTGAAATGCTCTTGTTCGACGGGATCCTCAGGTACGATGAATTCGTCATCGTTGAGGCTTGCTTCGTCTTCGAAGGGAGGCATATAGTTATGATCCTCAACCTCTTCGTCTGCCGCCCTCTCGTGAGGGCTTGCTTCTGCATCCTCCTGCGCTGAGTCTTGCTGGATGGGATTGTCTTCGGCACTCTCTGGGGTGTTATTATCTCATGTGCCGGAATCTCCGTTCTTGCTGTGGCGGGATTTAGAGCGGCGCCGCTGACGCCGGCGTTTGGGCTGCTTCTTTAAAGAATCTGCCTCCGCTGCTTCTTCGCCGTCCCCGACTTTTGGGGTGTCCACCATGTATATGTCGTATGACGAGGTGGTCTTCAAGTGCCCTGTAGGCGCTGGTTCCTGTTCGTCTCCGGCATCGTCGTCCATAGCGTCGATGTCATCGGAGTCGTAGTCTAGCATGTCGGTTAGATCGTCGACAGTGGCTACAAAGAGGGTGGTGGGTGGGCTCTGAATTTCTTCGTCGTCCGTACCCCAACCATCCTGGCCATAGTCCGGCCAGGACTCTCCCGCTAACGAGAGATGCTTTAGCGAATCTAGGATGTCGCCAAAGGGCGAGTGTTGGAAGATGTCCGCGGCGGTGAATTCCATAACCGGCGTCCAATCCAAATTGATTGGTAGGGGCGTGGGAGGTTCGTAGTCCGGCAAGGAGTCCGGCACCTCGGAATCACGAGTTTCGCGAGGGACAAGATTAGCGTTCGGCTCCATCGCCGTGGAAGTTGAAGCCCCCGAGGTGGTGTCCATCCACCGATCCTCGATCTGGGTGATCGGCTCCGGACTAAGGGCCGAAGCGGATTCATGTGCGGCCACCAAGGCACTGTTCGGCGGCAGAGCTAGATCATGCCCATTGTCACAGTGCGGCGTGCTTGGCTGTGGCTCGAGTCCGTCGAAGATCAAGTCTCCGCGGACATCGGCCGTGAAGTTTAGACTTCCGAATCTGACCTGACGGCCAGGGGCGTAGCTTTCGATCTGCTCCAGATGGCCAAGCGAATTAGCCTGCAGTGCGAAGCCACCGAACATGAAGATCTGTCCGGGGAGAAAAGTCTCATCCTAGACAGCGTTGTTGGTTGAAGATGCCATCGGGCCTATCGGTGACGACACAGAGGAACTCTCAATGAAAGCACCAATGTCGGTGTCAAAACCGGCGGATCCCGAGTAGGGGGTCCCGAACTGTGCGTCTAGGTGGATGGTAATAGGAGACGAGGGACACGATGTTTTACCCAGGTTCGGGCCCTCTCGATGGAGGTAAAACCCTACGTCCTGCTTGATTAATATTGATGATATGGGTAGTACAAGAGTGGATCTACCACGAGATCAAGGAGGCTAAACCCTAAAGCTAGCCTATGGTATGATTGTTGTAATGTATGTTGTCCTACGGACTAAAGCCCTCCAGTTCATATAGACACCGGAGGAGGCTAGGGTTACAAAGAGTCGGTTACAATGGTAGGAGATCTACATATCCGTATTGCCAAGCTTGCCTTCCACGCCAAGGAAAGTCCCATCCGGACACGGGACGGAGTCTTCAATCTTGTATCTTCGTAGTCTTGGAGTCTGGCGGACAATGATAGTCCGGCTGTCCGGACACCCCCTACTCCAGGACTCCCTCACCAAGCAACTCATCAGCCCGGCTCCCATGCCAGAAGACCCAGTGAACGCCCGTTTAGCAGGGCTGCTGGTTCCGGCACCACACGTGGTGCCGGAGAAGAAGGCCAAGAAGGTGGCCGCGGGGACTTGAAAGAGTTCCCGTAATCAGGCGTCCGACGATGAGGCGGACTCCTCCCCCGAAGACGAGGAGGAGGAAGAGGACTCTCTCCCGGAGGAGGGAGAGAAGAAGAGGAAGGCTTCCCCAATAGGGGAGGCCGAAGGGTCCAAGAGGGGGAGAACTATTCCCCCGGACAGTTTTGCCCACACCATCGTTGGCGAGGAGGAGTGGCCTTCAAGGGCCAGGCGTCCGGCAAGATCGTAAGTATCCGGATCCTTAATATGCAATTTCTTTCGTGTCGCGTAGTGTCCTTCTAATGCCGCATTCTGTCCGTAGTCCAGCCGATGATGATCTCCCCGCTTCATCGAGCGGGTCGTTGGCCCCGTCGGATGTGGATTCACTTCCGACTGCCTCTACCCCCCGCACCGAAGAGGACGCCGAGTTGGGATCCCAGAGAGGGACCCATCAGGAGGAGGCTCCGGAGGCGCCGTCAGGCAGCCTCCCGGACTTTGCGCCGGACTCTACATCGCAACCCGCAGTGGTTCCAGAGTCCGACAAGCGGCCCCTTCGAAAGAAGGGCAAGACCGTGACACCGGCGGCCTCCGTCCAACCGGGGGCGCCGGATAACTTGTTGGAGGCGCTTAAAGGCGCTTCCATCGAGGAAGAACACCGCACTATCATGAGTGCGGTGATTCAGAAGGTTCAGCTCGCCAAGAGCGGGCTGACCGAAGCCTGCAGCAGCTTTCTAATAGGCTTTGAGGTAAGAAGTTAAAATTATGTAATGTAATACCGCATAGACAGTAGCCCCTGATTCTCAGTTCGGTGTTCGGAAAGAAAAGCCGGACTGAGGATCTAACAAGATATACGCAGGGTTGCTCAAAATATGTCAATATGGGTTTGCAGGCTGCGCTGCTGACCTCTGCCGCACTAACGGCGGAGGTCGATGTGTTGAAGCAGGATCTTGAGCGGTCCGAGCAAGAGCTCGGCCATGCCAAGAAGCAGCTCGAGGACAAAGAAGGTGATTCACACCACTTTGAATAGTTACCTTACAGAAAAGGATTTTGGTTGCAATAAAATTAACAAGGATAATATGGGTATTGCAGGGTCCACGAACGAGGTGGCAGCCCTGAAGGAGGCTGTGTCCGCGGCCGAACGCAGTGCGGCCGCGGAGCGGGCAGAGCGAGAAAAGCAGGAGGCGCGAGTGGCAGAAGTACGGCAAGAGCTCCAGGCTCTCATGGAGAAGCATGAGGGTTTGGAGCGTGACTTCAAGACTCGAGAGTCTGATCTTGCCTCGGCTCTCGAAAGTGCCAAGTCCGCCAAGGCCGAGGCCCATAAGGCCCTTCAGGAGGTTGAAGATGTAAAGAAGATAGCGGCGGGTAAGGCATTTTTCATGCAAAGCAGGCATGTTAATGTAAACTACCTGACACTTACCCGCATTCGGAGTTCTCCAGGGGCGTTTGCAGATCTGCCGCGTAGTGCGTCCGATGCCGCCGCATTCTATCGTGGCGAGAAGGGGAGCTCGACGGAGAAGGTCTTCTGGTCTCAGTACGCTGAGGCCAGCCATCCGGCGCCCCCAATCGACCAGCTGAAGCAGCTGGTCGAACTCCACAAGGTAGCTGAGGAGGCCATGAAGGGCCTTATAGTCCGGCTGTGGCCTGAACAGGCCATGCCTGGGAGCTACTTCGGCCTCGTGCGGCGGTTGGTGGATGTGTGCCCCTGGGTGGAGGTCATCAAGCGCTCCGCCTGTATTGAAGGTGCTTGCCGGGCCCTCGCCCGCACAAAGGTGCATTGGGGCAGGTTGGATGCGGCGAAGCTTCTCACGGACCCACCACCGCCGGGCAAGGAGAATCGCACGCCCGAAATGTATTATAAAACTGTCCTGAAGGGAGCCCGCGATATTGTGGATGAGTGCCCCAGAAATGTAATCTTTGAGTAAACTCGTTATGTATTATCCTGTGCGCTGAAACTTTGTTCATGTGCGCATTAAGCAACGCTTGTTTAATTTAAAATATTACCTTCTGTGCGGCCGTTTATAAAATTTGAGATATGGCAAGCCGTTGGCTTCAGCCCCCAAGCCACGAGTGCTAGGGTGTTCGGGATAAAATTGAGCACTCTTGTTCCCATTTTTTGGTCCATCTAGGGAGGCGCTCAACACAACGAACAAGGCAACCGGACTTATAATGCTTGAACACTCTCACTTAGCCATAGAATTCTATAATTTTAAATTTCGGCGAAGCCCTTGGTATTCGGAAGGCCGAATCCGGGGCGCTATCCACGCCTTCGTCGGACATTGTCCGGAACTTCGCTCGAAGCGGCGTGAGTCTTTAAGGACCCGAAAAAACCTCTCGAACAGCGACCAGTCTCTCGCCTTATCATGCCAGTCAGTTTTAGCTTTCTCCACTAAGGTGCTTGCCCGGCTCAACCGGGGCGGAATCGCAGTGGTTCTCCCAGTGCCACCTTAGCCGACAGAACGGAACGTAAGGCACCAAAACGTGGGAGGCGGGTGATGGATTCATGTACCTAGGGTAGGGTCATAGGCCTGACCTAGATGTCCTACCCAAGGACACCCTTAGAAGAGATCACCTTCCAGTCGACCAACGAAGAACCCACTCGACTGACTAGAAGGACTCGACCATGGAGACTCACTCGACCACCAGAAGGTCAGAAGGCACTCTGCACTGCAACGGCCTGTAATTGAATAGACTTAATGATAGTTAAGGCACTTTATGTGGGGCGTTACCAGTAACGTCCCAGACTTAATGTACTTAAATCCCTTCATTATGTGGGCTGGCAGGGGTCCTGGCACACTCTATATAAGCCACCCCCCTTCACAGGCAGAAGGGTTCGCACTCTTGTAACATCTATACACATAATCCACTCGACCGCCTCAGGGTTCCGAGACGTAGGGCTTTTACTTCCTCCGAGAAGGCCCTGAACTCGTACATCGCTTGTGTTTACAAGCTCTCCATAGCTAGGACCTTGCCTCTCCATACCTACCCCCTACTCTACTGTCAGACTTAGAACCACGACAGTTGGCGCCCACCTTGGGGCCGGTGTTTTAGCGATTTTGTGGAGAAGTTGCGGTATTTCTGAGTACTTTCATCATGATGACTGCTGGGGTTTTGGTCGAGGGGCACGAGATCCGTGGCGTTCTGCTGCGGCAACCGTTGGCCCCCTATCGGTCGACTCCTTTATCGGTCACCCGTCCGGTCTCCCACCAGCGCAAGCGCTCTGGTCGGTCGAGGCTTCAGCGGTGGGTGAAGCACGCGGTGGCTCGCCAGACGGCCATCGCACAAGTTGCGGCAATCGAGCCCGACGAATATCTCTACGGCCTGTTCGATCTGTCGACTGGCTCCGTAGAGACTGCATCCGAATGCGATAGCAGCGAGCCAGCGGCGGAAATTCTCATGGTCGACGGGCCCCGCAGTCCTCCCGGCTTCGCCCATGGTGGCGGAGCGGGCGGTGGAGGTGACCCCGCACAAGACCACGAAGAGTACCAACCCAAGACACTCGACTCTCTGCAGAGAGAAGAGCTTCGCCGCAGGAACATGGATGCCCTGCATACTCTCATTACGGGAGAAACCCCCGAGGCTCGCGCCTTGGAGGAGGCACGTTTGGCCAATGTGGCTGAACGCGCTCGTCTGGAGAACCTTCAACGAGCACTCGACGAGCGCGCGCGGCGACGAGTTCCCGAAGCCAGTCGACGTCGACTCTTCCCGCCGACTCAGGTATACCGCACGCCAATTCAGAATTTAGCAGCTGCAACCCGTACAGCAGAGTCCATCCAGCCTTCACAGTCGGAAGCTGGGAGAGGCTTGATGCAGATCAGAGATTTGCTCTGAGCAGCAGGGGACCAGAACTCAGCCATGTCGCAGTCGCGCAACAGAATTCACAGTCGATCCGTTGCTGCGAATACGGTTCAGTCGGCTCACAGTCCCAGATCGCCTCCGCGGCGGGAAGGGCGCGACAACCGGCGAGATCAGTATGGAGACCGACACGGCCGAGATGACAGCCGTCGAGTGCCCGTTTCCCCTCCGAGGGAAGGGTCTTACGCTCCTCGGCGACAGGATGACAGACGTCAGTTCAGTGCGGGGCGAAGAGTTCCAGTTGACCCCAGGGAACCAGGCTTTGACGTGCGATCCATTATCGTGCAAGGCTTGGTCGACCAGAACAGAGCCCATCGAGGTGGACCTGAGAGAGATGCACCCACGAGCAGTCGCGTACATGTTTCTGTTCCAGAGTGTTTTAGCAGGGCTATCAGAGCCGCAGTGATTCCCCCTAATTTCAGGTTGGCGACAGGAGTCAGCAAATTCACTGGGGAGTCCAAGCCTGAAACTTGGCTTGAGGACTACCGAGTGGCTGTTCAGATTGGTGGTGGGAATGACGAGGTGGCCATGAAGCATTTGCCCCTCATGCTGGAAGGTTCAGCTAGAGCGTGGTTGAATCAGTTACCTCCTAGCAGTATTTACACTTGGGAAGATTTGTCCCGAGTGTTCGTCAGAACTTTTGAAGGAACTTGCAAGCGACCAGCCGGTTTGACAGAGCTGCAAGTTTGTGTGCAGAAGACCAATGAGACTCTCAGAGAGTACATTCAGAGGTGGATCACTCTGCACCATACTGTGGAAAATGTGTCTGATCATCAAGCAGTTTGCGCCTTCAAAGATGGCGTCAAGAACAGGGAATTGAGTCTGAAGTTTTGTCGAACCGGGGACATGACCCTGAGTCGAATGATGGAGATTGCTACCAAGTACGCCAATGGCGAGGAAGAGGACCGACTCTGAAGCGGCAAGTATAAGCCAAGTCAGTCGGAGAAGGGAAATTCCAGTCGGAAACAGAAGCGGAAAGTCGAGCTAGCAGCTCCTGGAGAGGCCCTGGCCGTGACTCAGGGAAAGTTCAAAGGGAAGCCAAAAGGATCCTGGAATCTTAAGAAAGTAAAGGATAAAGAAGGAAACGACGTGATGGATATGCCATGCCACATCCACACGAAGAAAGATGAAGAGGGCAACATCATTTACCCAAAGCACACCACTCGCCAGTGTCGACTCCTGATCTAGCAGTTTCAGGGAAAACAGTCTAAGGACAAGGAGAAGGAGTCAGACAAGGCCGGAGACAAGGAGGACAGTGAGGAAGAATATCTGCATGTCAACTCCACTCTGATGATCTTCGCGGATGTGGAAAGCAAGAGTCGACTGAAAGTCATTAACCGTGAGGTGAATATGGTTGCCCCAGCAAAACCAAGTTATCTGAGATGGTCCCAAACACCCATCACATTCGACCAATCTGATCACCCGACTCATATTGCCACCCCTGGGAGGCAAGCTTTGGTGGTCGATCCAGTTGCTGAAGGCACTCGACTGACGAAAGTGCTGATGGACGGTGGTAGTGGGCTGAACTTGTTGTATGCAGACACACTGAAAGGAATGGGCATCCCGATGTCCCGACTGAGCACCAGCAACATGAGTTTCCACGGAGCCATAGCAGGGAAGAAAGCCGACTCACTCGGCCAAATAGCTCTGGACGTGGTTTTTGGCGACTCAAAGCATTTTCGCAAGGAAAAGTTGACCTTTGAGGTTGTGGATTTTCAGAGCGCGTACCACGCCATTTTGGGGAGGCCCGCCTATGCACGGTTCATGGATCGACCATGTTACGTGTACCTCAAACTGAAAATGCCAGGTCCCAAAGGAGTGATCTCTGTCACTGGCGATCGGAAAAAGGCAGAAGAGTGCTTTCGGAAGGGCTCGAAGATTGTCGATTCCCAGGTGACAGCGGTCGAGTTCGAAGAATACAAGCAAAACGCAGATCCGAGTGATTTGTTGCGATCCAAGAAACCAGCCACAGAATCTGCATTTCAGTCGTCTGGTGAGATGAAGCCTGTTCACATTCACCGGACCGACCCCAATACAGCCCCGACCCACATCTCCACGACACTCGACCCGAAATAGGAAGAAGCGCTCATCCAGTTCCTCCGTGAGAACTGGGACATTTTTGCATGGAAGCCAGCTGACATGCCAGGTGTTCCCAGGGGACTGGCTGAGCATCGCCTCAGAGTCGACAAATCAGCAAAACCAGTCAAAGAGCATCTTCGGCGGTCCGCCGTCCAGAAGAGAAAAGCTATTGGTGAGGAAGTGGCTCGACTGTTGCCGGTAGGATTTATCCGAGAGATATACCACTCCGAGTGGCTCGCTAATGTCGTCATGGTTCCCAAGAAGGACAACTCACTCCGCATGTGCATTGACTTCAAGCACATCAATCGGGCCTGCCCGAAAGATCATTTTCCTCTCCCTCGCATAGATCAAATTGTTGACTCGACCGCGGGATGTGAGAGATTGTCTTTTCTAGACGCATATTCCGGGTATCATCAGATCCGTCTGTATGGACCGGAAGAAATAAAAACAGCTTTCATCACTCCATTCGGGTGCTTCTGCTATATCACCATGCCATTCGGCCTTAAGAATGCCGGAGCCACATTTATGCGAATGATTCAGAAGTGTCTTCTCACTCAAATCAGTCGGAATGTGGAAGCGTATATGGATGATATTGTCGTTAAGTCGCGAAAAGGTTCCGACCTGCTTGCTGACCTCGCCGAAACATTTTCCAACCTCAGAAGGTATGATATCAAGCTCAATCCATCGAAGTGCACATTCGGAGTTCCTGGTGGAAAGTTATTCGGTTTTCTTGTTTCCGACCGAGGGATCAACGCTAATCCAGAGAAGATCGGCACTATTCTCCGAATGAAACGCCCTGTGCGAGTGCACGATGTCCAGAAGCTTACTGGATGCTCGGCCGCATTAAGTCGATTCATCTCACGACTCGGTGAGAAGGCATTGCCTCTTTACCGACTGATGAAGAAGGCAGACAAGTTCGAGTGGACTCCAGAAGCTGATGCAGCGTTTGCCGAGCTAAAAGCTCTGCTCTCCACCCAGCCGATGCTTGCTGATCCAATCAGCAAAGAGCCTCTGTTGCTTTATATTGCAGCCATAGGACAAGTCGTCAGTACAGTACTTACGGTCGAGCGGGAAGAAGAAGGAAAAGCCTTCAAAGTTCAGCGCCCGGTGTAGTATTTGTCTGAAGTCTTGACTCCATCCAAGCAGAGATATCCTCATTATCAGAAGCTTGTGTATGGAATATACATGACCACGAAGAAGGTTGCTCATTATTTCTCTGATCATTCTATCACAGTCGTCAGCGACGCCCCACTATCAGAGATTCTGCACAATAGAGATGCAACTGGTCGAGTGGAGAAATGGGCGATTGAACTTCTTCCCCTTGATATCAAGTTTGAGGCAAAGAAAGCCATTAAGTCCCAGGCAATAGCAGATTTCCTCGCCGAGTGGATTGAACAACAGCAGACGACTGAAGTTCACTCGGAGCATTGGACCATGTTCTTCGATGGCTCTAAGATGCTGAATGGTTCTGGTGCTGGGGTTGTTCTGGTTTCCCCCAGAGGAGATAAGCTTAGGTATGTGCTCCAGATTCACTTTGATTCCTCCAACAATGAGGCAGAGTATGAGGCCCTTTTATATGGATTGCGCATGGCCATCTCACTCGGCGTCCGTCGCCTGATGGTTTATGGCGATTCAGATTTAGTGGTCAACCAGGTGATGAAGGAGTGGGACGTGAGAAGCCCAGCCATGACTGGATACTGCAATGTAGTGAGGAAGCTGGAAAAGAAGTTCGAGGGGTTGGAGCTCCATCACATCCCTCGACTGAAAAATCAAGCAGCAGATGATCTGGCAAAGATAGGTTCCAAAAGAGAAGCCATTCCGAGTGGTGTGTTTTTGGAGCATATACACACTCCGTCAGTTAAAGAGGATCCCTTCACAGAGGAAGCTCCACAGCCCAAGAGTGCCACAGATCCGACTGAGGTTGAGGTCCCAGCAGTGGTCGACTTGGTCATGGAGGTTTTAGTGGTCAGTCCCGACTGGACAATTCCCTATATCGCGTATATCCTAAGAAAAGAGCTCCCAGAGGATGAGGAAGAGGCTCGGCAGATCGTCCGTCGATCCAAAGCCTTTACCGTTATCAAAGGACAGCTGTATAGAGAAAGCCCGACTGGGGTTGGTCAAAAATGCATAACGCCAGAAGAAGGTCGAATCATTCTCAATGATATCCACTCGGGGACCTGTGGTCACCATGCGTCCTCTCGGACCATTGTAGCCAAAGCATACCGAGCTGGATTTTACTGGCCAAGGGTGAATGAGATGGCAAAGGAAATAGTGGACAAGTGCGAAGGATGTCAGTTCTACTCCAATATGTCACACAAGCCCGCGTCAGCTCTGAAGACCATTCCACTCGTCTGGCCATTCGCAGTATGGGGGTTGGACATGGTCGGTCCCTTGAGAACAGGTCGAAGTTGTTTCACGCACGTACTGGTTGCAGTCGACAAGTTCACGAAGTGGATTGAGGCTAAACCAATCAAAAATCTTGATGCCGGTACTGTGGTTACCTTCATCAGGGAGCTGACGTTCAGATATGGAGTCCCGCACAGCATCATTACGGATAATGGGTCGAACTTTGACTCGGAAGAATTCAAGGATTTCTGCAACGCTCAAGGCACACGAGTCGACTACGCTTCGGTCGCTCATCCGCAGTCGAATGGACAAGCAGAGCGAGCCAATGGCTTAATCCTCAAGGGTTTAAAACCCCGACTGATGCGTGAACTTAAGCACGCGGCTGGAGCATGGGTTGACGAACTCCCTTCGGTGCTTTGGGGTTTGCGGACCACACCCAATCGGTCGACCGAAAGAACTCCATTCTTTTTGGTCTATGGAGCTGAAGCAGTCTTGCCGAGTGATCTTCTTCACAATGCTCCTCGAGTTGAACTCTACAACGAAGCAGAAGCTGAGCAAGCGCGTCAGGACGTAGTCGACCTTCTAGAGGAAGAAAGGGAGATGGCTCTGATCCGATCGACCATCTATCAACAGGACTTGCGTCGCTTTCACGCCAGGAATGTGAGGGGTCGAGCCTTCCAAGAAGGAGATCTAGTTCTCCGAGTGGATCAGCAGAAACAGCATAAGCTCGCTCCTTCTTGGGAAGGACCCTTCATCGTCACCAAAGTTCTCCACAACGGGGCATACCGTCTCTACAACGTCAAACACAATATCGAAGAGCCCCGAGCTTGGAATGCGGATCTGCTCCGCCCGTTTTACACTTAAAGTTTTCCACTCGGATGAGTTGTAATAAAATACTTCTGTAGTTCCTGGATTTCGAAATAATAGTGCCATAATTCCTTCATAATTTTTGTCACTTTTTCCCCCAGCGGGTGGCTTAGTCGCGAATCCGTTTCGCCTAAGTTTGTACAAATCCTACCGAGTGGTAAGCCAGACTTCCACTCGGAGGCTTAGCCGCGAATCCGTTTTGCCTAAGTTTGTACAAATCCTACCGAGTGGTAAGCCAGTCTTCCACTCGGAGGCTTAGCCGCGAACACGTTTCGCCTAAGTTATAAAAATCCTACCGAGTGGTAAGCCAGACTTCCACTCGGAGGCTTAGCCGCGAATCCGTTTCGCCTAAGTTATAAAAATCCTACCGAGTGAAGAGAAAACCTCTCACTCGGAGGCTTAGCTCCAGCCCAGCGCTCGCCTAAGTTATAAAAAATCCTACCGAGTGAAGAGCAAACCTCTCACTCGGGGGCTTAGCTGCAGCCCAGCGCTCGCCTAAGTGATAAAAAATCCTACCGAGTGAAGAGCAAACCTCTCACTCGGGGGCTTAGCTGCAGCCCAGCGCTCGCCTAAGTTATAAAAAATCCTACCGAGTGAAGAGCAAACCTCTCACTCGGGGGCCTAGCTACAGCCCAGCGCTTGCCTAAGTGATTAAAATCCTACCGAGTGGTAAGCCAGACTTCCGCTCGGAGGCTTAGCTGCAGTCCAAGTACTCGCCTAAGTTATAAAAAATCCTACCGGATGAAGAGC
>NC_057798.1:707612295-707626606 GCF_018294505.1 Triticum aestivum | reverse complement strand
CGGCCGGCTCCGCCCAGCCCGCCGCCGCCGCGCCGGATCCGGCCGGATCCGGCCGGGCCAGCTCCTCTCCGCCCCGCCGGCCGCCTCCCCGTCCTCTGCTCCGGCGAACCCCGGCTGTCCTCGGCATCCGCGCCGGGATTCCGATCCAGATCCGGATAGGTTGACTTTCCCCCCTTTGAAATTTGCCCAAGTCCCCGAATCTGTGACATAATCATTCCATGTTCATCATGCTGTATCTCTGCATCCGTAGCTCCGTTTTGGGCGTGTAATATGTCAAATTGTTCGCCTCGGCGAGTACTTCATTTCATTACATTGCATCATTTTCATTTGAGCTCATCTCGATGCCCGAAATGCTGTTGGAAGAGTGCATGTTGATGTTAATCTGCTGAAACTGTTATAACTTGCTCATTTATCATTTTTGCCATGTTTGATGTGTGCATCCTATGAGGTTGATGTCTAAATGTGTTTTGATCTATGCTATGCCATCTTTCCAGGGGTGCCAACCATGTATTTTTGTGAGTTGTGTGCTGAGTGTATCAAGCTTGCTAAGTAGGGTAGTTGTTGTTGCTGTTTTCCTGACAGATTCTGTTATATTTTGTTGCCATGTTAACATGCTTCTACTAATCATTCTATGCATAATCTGGAGATGCTCTATAAACATGTTTTGATCTACATGTCATGCTCTATCCATTCATGCCCTTGGTTGCATTTATAGACTAATGGAACATGTTGTTATCTTGCTCTAAAGTTGCTTCATAATGTTGCTGTCAGCCTGTTTACATTAAGTTCAGTTGTTTCCATGTGTTTTCCTAGTGATCCATGAACCCTATGACCTTCCTCCTGCCATGCTTAGCTTCATAAACATGCCTTCTTACTGTTGGTTGCCTTGCTATGCCATGTATTGCTCTGTGGTGAGTGGTTCAAGCTCACCAACATGCCTACTTATTGTTGTTCCTGCCATGTATGAATCTGTCATATAACTTGCCATGTTTACGTGGGTGCCATCATACTTTCTGATCCTTTTTGGCTCATGGTCAGTAAGGGACTGTTGTTCTATGCTTTTAGTAGATTCATGCCATGTCTTTGTTTGCCATGATATGTTCCTGTAACATGTTGTTTGATAGCTCTAAACATTGCAACCTGATGTTATTTCTGCTAAAGTCTGAAACTGTTATTATTTGCAATCTTCCCATGTCCTTTTGAGCATGTTCTAGTGATTTCTGGAGATAGCTCAGTGTTCATGTTTTGTTACGCTTTACCAGTACTTCATGCCCATGCCTTTTGTTTTTATGTTGGGGTGCTGTAGCATATTGTTTTGATGCTTGCAATATGCCTAGTTGCTGTTATGGGCAGATTGTTGCTATGACTTGTATAGAGTGCATGTGTTGAACCGTTGCTCCGTTTTGAGTGTGCTCTATATGAAACTTGCTCGATTTTGCATGTAGCTTCATATTATCATGTTGCATCCATGTTTTGGTGTGTTTGCTTGATGTTTGTATGCATTTTGCATCAATGCCATGCTTAACTTGTTTTGCTCATATCTTCTAGGCCGTAGCTCCAAATCTAATGAACTTTATATGTAACTTGACTAGAATTTCGTGTAGTTCATCTTGGTGATCTTTAACTTGCTGTTTAACAACTTGAACATAAGGTTTATTCAGATCTGGACCAATTTCTAAATATGCATATGAGGACTTACCGGAGTTGTTATATGTTGTTCCCGGCCTCATTTAAACTTGCCTTGATGTGTTGTTCTTGTTTGCATCATCTCTTGCCATGAGTAGCTCCATTTAGCATTGTCATGCATCATGCATGTTGTGCATCATGTCTTGTTCATGTGTGGTGTGTTTACCATGTTGTGTGCTTCTTCTCAATAGTTCTCGTTTCGTTGCGATCGTGATGATGCGTTCGTCTACGTGTGGTTCGTCTTCGTGGCTTCATCTTCTTCATGGACTCGTTCTTCTTCCTAGCGGGATTTCAGGCAAGATGACCGTCACCCTGGATCTCACTACTATCATTGCTATGCTAGTTGCTTCGTTCTATCGCTTTGTCGTGCTACCTATCTCTTGTTGCTCAAGCCTCCCAAATTGCCATGTCAGCCTCTAACCTTTTCACCCTTCCTAGCAAACCGTTGCTTGGCTATGTTACCGCTTTGCTCAGCCCCTCTTATAGCGTTGTTAGTTGCAGGTGAAGTTGAAGATTGCTCCATGGTGGACAGGGTTATGTTGGGATATCATATTATCTCTTATTTAATTAATGCATCTATATATTTGGTAAAGGGTGGAAGGCTCGGCCTTATGCCTGGTGTTTTGTTCCACTCTTGCCGCCCTAGTTTCCGTCATACCGGTGTTATGTTCCCTGATTTTGCGTTCCTAACGCGGTCGGGTGATTTATGGGACCCCTCTGACAGTTCGCTTTGAATAAAACTTGTCCAGCAAGGCCCAACCTTGGTTTTACCATTTGCCTCACCACCACCTATACCCTTCCCTTGGGTCGGCCAACCCAAGGGTCATCTTTATTTTAGCCCCCCCGGGCCAGTGCTTGTCTAAGTGTTGGTCCGAACTGAGCTGCCTGCGGGGCCACCTCGGGGCAACTTGAAGGCTGGTTTTACTCGTAGCTAGTCTCATCCGATGTTGCCCTGAGAACGAGATATGTGCAGCTCCTATCGGGATTGTCGGCGCATCGGGCGGTTTTGCTGGTCTTGTTTTACCATTGTCGAAATGTCTTGTAAACCGGGATTCCGAGACTGATCGGGTCTTCCTGGGAGAAGGTCTATTCCTTCGTTGATCGCGAGAGCTTGTCATGGGCTAAGTTGGGACACCCCTGCAGGGTATAAACTTTCGAGAGCCGTGCCCGCGGTTATGTGGTAGATGGGAATTTGTTAATGTCCGGTTGTAGATAACTTGACACCAGATCCGAATTAAAACGCATCAACCGTGTGTGTAGCCGTGATGGTCTCTTCTCGGCGGAGTCCGGGAAGTGAACACGGTTTCTGGGTTATGTCTGACGTAAGTAGGAGTTCAGGATCACCTCTTGATCATTGCTAGCTTCACGACCGTTCCTTTGTTTCTCTTCTCGCTCTCATTTGCGTATGTTAGCCACCATATATGCTTAGTCGCTGCTGCAACCTCACCACTTTACCCCTTCCTTTCCCATTAAGCTTTGCTAGTCTTGATACCCATGGTAATGGGATTGCTGAGTCCTCGTGGCTCACAGATTACTACAACATCAGTTGCAGGTACAGGTTATGCGATGATCATGACGCGAGAGCGATGTTTGCTTGTTTTGGAGTTCTTCTTCTGCTTCTTCTTCGATTAGGGGATAGGTTCCGGGTCGGCAACCTGGGCTAGCAGGGTGGATGTCATTTGAGTTTCTGTTTGTGTTTCATCCGTAGTCGGATGGTGCTCTTATGTAAGATGATGTTGTATTCATGTGGCATTGTATGCCCCTTGTATGTATCCCTACCTATTATGTAATGTTGATGTAATGATATCCACCTTGCAAAAGCGTTTCAATATGCGGGTCTATCCTTAGTGGAACCTTCGAGTTCCTTTTGGATAGGGTCGCATATTGGGCGTGACACCCGGCATGAAGAGCATCAGCCCTGCTACTGGAAACCTGTCACAATCCCCTCTCACCGCATGCAGTCAATCTTTGTTGGGAGGTTGCCGACAACAACTGTGCCGTGTGTGAAACCACGACTCTTATTGTCGGCTTACGTCTCACTGACCTCTGCGGAGCAACCTTGGATACCAACAACCTCGGGTTTTCTAATGTGCTCAGGGCTAAAGCCATTGAAGCCGAGCTTGTAAGGAATTCTGCCTTGGTTAAAAGGCGAGTTTGCACTAAACTAACTTTGTTGTTGAAGACTTTTTTTGCGAAAATATTATTTTATTCATGAGAAAACCAGGTGTATAACTTCAAAGAGCACTGCTACACGCATGACCATTGCAGACGAAACACGCACGACATTGTCATATCGTACCATTGACTTTCAGCCTGTTAAAGAATTGACTGACCCAATATGAGGACCAAAGTCAGAAAAAGGAAAATAAAAAAGGAGACGGAGGCGGCCGGCTATGCCAAACTCCTAAGTCAACGCGGATATTCACGCGAGCGCACGCGCTATTTGCGTGTGACACAACACTGTCTACCTATAAACTAGTGTTCTTTTCCCACGGGCGAGGTGGGACTAAAGGTGTTGCATATGCGCCTCTGCTGTAGCTCCCCTCCATCTCCATCAGTGGTTTTTTTTTCCTGCATCGCTTGGACACCCCACGGGAACGACTAGAATAAAAGAAGAGCTTCAGGTGAAAAAAATAGAAAAATAGATCTGGGCCGTCCAAATTGGGATAAGTGGTACAAATTATCATGGTGGGATCTATGCGGACAGTTAGCAATAAGGACCCTCGATTCTGATTAATTTGCTCCCGATATCCTCCTCCGAACGCAACCACGAGTCACCCTCGCCCATCTCCCTCCCGCTTGTGGACGGTAGCGGGGGAGTAGCGACGGCCAAGATCCGCATCCTCCTCATCTCCGTTAACAGCAGCAGCTCGCCCCCTTCTAGCAGCAGTCGGTGGTGGGCTACTCACCCCTTCCCCACTCAGTCCCAGGAGCAGCTCGTCGGTGTGATCCGTGCCTCCGTCCCCTGTCAAGGTCCTAGCTCGCCGGCGGCAAGCCGGTGGTGGGCTCCTCCTTCGCCTCTCACGCTCAGCATCAAGGTATACTACGATCCTCCCATTCCCCCCTCTCCCATATAGATTTATGTATGCGCATTCGTAAAAGATCTGTGAGGGCAGATGAGGGACCGAGAAGAAGGCTGGGCCTTAATGACGCGGTTCATGGAGACATTAAATCAGAGCAATTGCCACAGGACACTAATGGGGTACCATGTGAAATCACTGAAATATCAGTTGGATTACGCGGTGATGGCAATCACATGTGGTATTATCGTCATATATTGGCATGTGATTTATAGATCTGGATTCTGCTTTGGATGACTCATGCTATTTACAGAGTGTCCTAGATTAATACGAGAACCAATAAAATTCATGGATAACCATCCGTGAAAACAGGAACAGAGTGCATGCTTAGATAGCTGATGCCTGATGCTAATCAGAACATGAAGTCAAATGATGCCATGTTTTAGCTTGTAGATCATTAATCTGTTGATGCTTTGGTTACATTGATTCTGAGAACATGCTAAGGTTGTGCTATCTGTATTATAAAGTATGTAGCACAAGGGGTTTGAATGGTTTAGTGGGGAGAGTGAACCCTTTAGTGACTTAGTGCCTATAAGATTATGTATACCAATTTTGGCACTATCAAAAGTTGCCAGTATTTGGCAAATCAAGTGTCAAGTTTTTGTCTCATGCCAAAATTTGGACCCAATCCAATCCCAAAATATTTATATTTTTGTAGTATTCTGTTGTAAATGTTCAGTGCTAGTATTCTGCTGTAAATGCCATTCTATATGCAGTATATATGAATACTAAACGAGTGCAGCGTTGTTCTTTTATGTTCTTGATCTCTCAATGGTTGCTCATTGAAGTTTTTCGCCCTGCAGATTGGAATCCAAGTCGATTGAAAGCATGGTCAATTAAAGTAGCAGAGGGAAGCATCAATGCTACACTTGAAGCTGAATCAAAGTTAGGTTTCTTTTACACCGGAAAGACTTTTCCATCTGCAGTTCTTTTCTAAAGCTATTTGCATGCTAGGTTGTGTTACAAGATTGTATTTTTATGCTTGTGTACTCTCTGAGTGTGCCCATCCGGGTCTTTTTTTACATGTAAGCTGTTTAATATTACAAAATCTGCCGTTCTGCATGAAAAGTTTAAGCACAATATTTGTTTTGAAAGAAGTTTTGAGTTATCTGATTTAACAGAAACTCAATCAAGTTAATTTCAGTACAAATGCATGAAAGTTAGAGTAGTACTGTGCTTGTCGAATTTTAATGTAAGCTCAATCACATATGTAATGTGTTGGTCGAATTTTGTAAATAAAACAATATCGGGCTTTGCGAGCTCGTCAAGTCTCCGATGAGTCAAGCTTGAGCTTGAGCTCATCCCTAAGCTCGCGAGCTGAGCTAGAGCTCACCATTTGGCTCGTGATGCAAATCAAGCTCAAGCCGAACTTCATTATATTCGCGTGTGCTTTGTTGTTTTCCTTACAATCATTTAGTCCACCAAAGAACATAATTATTTCCAATTTCTTGCCTTCTGACACTACTAGAAATACCACTATTAATGGCGCACCTAATATGGTCATTAATGGCGCATCACTGGTGCGCCATTGATAGCACACCATTAGTAATTTTTACTAATGGCGCACCAGCTGGTGCGCTATTAGTATATGCGAGGGTGTACCATTAGTATGCCTCCCAGTTGGCATGTATACCCAGGTGCTTTGGCATACTAATGGCGCACCACCTCTGGATGCGCCATTAGTAACCGCAGCATACTAATGGCGCACTACCCGGTGATGCGCCATTAGTATGCACTGTCATACTAATGGCGCACTGTCGTGTGATGCGCCATTAGTATGAATATTAGGTTTTTTTTTATTTTTTTATTTTCTGTTTTTTGCACAGGTTACAAAATGTATAATTTGACAAAATATAGACAGCACACATCAACAATAGATTCATCAAATACAATAGAAGATTAGTCTTTGAATACAATTCATCATATTAGTCTCCGAATACAATTCATCATATTAGTCTCCGAATTAAAAAGACCGAACAAAGATAGAACATTATATTACAAGTCTCGAGACCGCGAGTAGCGAGTTTGTCTTCGCATTACAAGTCGATATCGATCATCTAAACTACCATCACATAGAAGAGAGCTGCGGTCATCACGATGAGCATCATCACGATGAAACTCGTCTTCATCCGGTTCCTCCAACGCTCCCTCCCCTCTCCCACTAGATAGCGGGCGTATCTAGATTCGGCCTCGGCCCTAGTGGTGTACCCTTTGTAACTGTTACCGCTGAATCGGTGAACCTGTCTCCGACACTCCTCCCAGTCATCGTAGACTCCGGGAACCTTACCCTTGTATACGACATACGTCGGCATCACTATGCACTAGCCAAACGAAACGTTAGTACCAATTCACAGACAATACATAAGCAATATATAATTATGCAACAGAACGATCGTAAGAGAAAAGCAAGACATTAATAGCATCGATTACATCTAAGTTGAACGATTCTCAAAACCAAAGAGACATACTACAAGTTCATTAAAGTTTAATTACAACATGAGCCAATCGATGTTTCAGAACTAGACAACTCGACTCAAGGGACCGGAGCGTGGATGAAGCCGTCGTCTATCGTGGGAGTCATGAAAGAACGGGCGTTGTCATCCTGCATTTGTAGCATTGTGTCGATGTCACTGTTGGACGGTTGATTTCTGAGGTAGAACTGCCCCGAGGTACGAAGGACATCTTGATGGATGATTTCCGCAAACTCCGACTGGATGCGAAAGAATTCTTGTCGGAGGTCCGCGTCCTGGATTGCCGACACGCTCGCGGCCCAATCTTGGAGTTTACTCGGTAGCAGAAGTTGATGATGGTCCCGTACGATCGCCCGCATGTGATGGATGGCGTAGTAGGCACCCTTCTGACCGCCAGGCGGCTGCTTGACGCAGCAGAACGTCGTATTGTGGGAGAACACGTGCTTGCCGTACTTACGAATAGGCCTGGTGAAGGTGCCTCCAGATTGGGCGTAGCCGGGGAGAACATCATCAAGAACCTTCTTGACATTTGTGTAGTCTACGTTCGACTGACGGTCCGGATCGAAATACGTGGCCATGGAATATTTGGGGCTTAGGAGGATGAGCGTGCAATGTGTGTCACTGCAGAAAACACGGAATGTTAAAAGAAAAACGATCGAAAAGTAAGAATTCATATGTTACGGGCCGGTTGAGGGGAGGACTTACTCGGGAAAGTAAGGCACGAGGAAGTTATCCTTATCTTGGTTTGCCAGAATGACGCCTTCGAGGTAAGAACTCGCGACTTGCCGGTCCCCAGCGCTGCCCAAGATCTTGGTACGCATGTAGAAGGGGTCGACTATCACGATGTCCGGGGTCTTGTCGCGAATGATCCGCATCTCCATACTCAGCGAAAATAGCCGAACGAAGGTGTAGTGCAGCGGATGAAGGTTAAACATAGCAAAGATGTCATCAAACCGCAGGACGATCGTACCCCCGATGTCGCCATCCACAAAGCCCTTGCCCTCTGGCACCTTGGCCATGAAAACCGGGTATGCCACATCCTTCTCTCTGAGACACCGCTTCTCCAAAGAAAGAACACTGTCGTGCAGACTCCGCATAGCACCGGTTGCAGCATTGAGCATATTTGGTGGTAGCATCGCCCTACCCGCCACATGCACCCTCCTCGAGATATCCTGCGGTGAAGGTGGCCCGTCCTGAGCACGGATCGTACTCGGTGCCGGCTGGCTCGCACCCTTCTTAGTCTTTCTTTTGCGTGCCTTCTTCTTCTCCTGTAATGGGACCGAGTTCTGCTCACAGACCGCCTTCTTGAGTGTGTTGGGGCTGATAATATTTCGCACCTCGCCTATCTGAGGCTCGGTGAAGTCGGCAGCTGGAGGCGTCTCCTGAGAGCTGAACGCCAGACGGCGCCTGTTGCAACTTGGCTTCTCCGCGGTACGAGCTAGATCGCACACGTCTTTTGTTGGGTTTGGTTCTTGAGAAGGAGGCCCCATGAAGTCGCCATCGTACCCATGCTCGGCAAAGTACTGATCGACGTTGCCAAATGTATCATCGTCGTCGTCGTCGTCGTTCTGATCCTGTGCCATATGCATGTTTGGATCCAGTGGCATAGGGATGTCCGGCACCGTTACGGCGGTCTTGCCATGGGGCCGACTTGGCGCCGACACGACTGGCGGTGTTGTCTTTGGGGTGGTGTCCCCCGCCCCCAAATGAATCTGGCTCTTCGGCCAAAGCAGGGGCCAGCTCAGGCAGGCGCTGAGGGTCATCACGTCATCATCGTCGGCCCCGACGGGTCGAATCGGAGGTAACAAGTCGTCGCAGCCTGGCAGCACCCGAACCAGTTGAACCCTAAACAAGTTGGGTGGCATCTGGGTACCGTGGAACAAGGGGTTGCCCGGTTGAACGATTTTGCCCTTGGCGACATCGACCAACTCGTTGTTCACGAAGTGGAGGAGAGTGCACGGAACGTCGGCGGCGCCCTGCGAAAACATGTAGGGCGTCAGGGATGCCCAGTCAAAGGCAAGGAGATGAAGTCCTCGGCCGAGAGAGGCTTAATTAGTTACCGTGATGATGGCGTCGAGCTCGGCTAATGTCGAGGCACCGCCAACGGCGGGCGTGCAGTTGACGGAGCGGCCGCTTGCTGAAGAGGTGCCGGCCGGCGTACACCCGGGTGCATTAAGCTCCCGTGCCGGCGTCGGAGACACCAATGCCGCCTCCGCCGGAGGCACCAATGGCCCCGCCATCGCATTATGCGAGTCGCTGGCCGTGAAGCTAGGAATCGGGGGCGGCCCCTGTTGGCCGCCCGCAATCCACGCACTCAACCCCGAGATCAAGGTAGGCACAAGGGCGGTGATCGTCGCTCCGAGTCGTTGTTCCACTTGCTCTTGGACAATCTCCGGAATCCGCGCCACCTGTGCCTTGAGTTCTTGAACCTCTCGCGCCTGGCTTTCCGAGCTGGTCTTTTTCTCCTTCCGCACACCAGCAGTATAGTATGACCCCCATTTTGTCGACAAGCCTTTGCCGGCCACACGACCAGCTGACGTCGGCTTACTGAGCTTATCCTTGTTCTTCATTATATTCAACCCCCTATTTAGAGTGGTGTCCCAAGGGTTGCTCTGAGTCGACCCCGCGCTACTGCTTTCAGTCGCCTGCGGAAGGAATGTGAACCATTTAGAAATTCGGCTTCATTAATTAGAATGCAACCATATGGAGCTAATTACGCGGGGGTGTATTCCTTACCAGAACAAGCTCAAGCCGCCTGGTCTTCGGATCCGTGGTAAGCTCCTTTGTTTTCGGGTCCTTCTTGTACCGGGCCCTGACAAAGTTCCTGGTCTGCTTGTCACCGTATTTATCGAAGAGGGGCGGTAGGCCTTGCTCGGCACGGTCCGCCTCCTCCTTGTCCCATATATAGGCTCCGCCACTCTGTAACCGCCGGGACTGAGTGTGTGTTCCCCTATGTTCAGCTCCCGCATTTGTTTCCCCCACTCACTTGATTGGGAGCTTGCGGTGCTCGAGCAATTGATCTTGAAGTCGTTGTAGTCATCTTCGGTGATCGAAGGATTTTTCTCCTTGATCTTCTCATAACTCTCACCTTTCTCGATCATTCTCTTCACATTGCTTTTCCAAGTAGACAGGGCCTTGCTCATCTTCGTGAGGGCAGCATTGTTCACTTTATTCCCTTTGAGGCTTGTGTTTTCGAATTCAGCGGGGAACTTGTATCGTTCGTGCAGCTTCGTGAAGAGGAGGTGGCGCAAATTCCCCCGGTCAGGATGCCTCAGGTTCTCGGTGTTGATCGAGACGGTGCTCCGGACAATGCACCCGAGCTGAAGCGAGTACCCCTTGACTATTCGTTCGGGCGCCGTTGGATTCCCGTTGGAGTCCACTTCAGTAACTTCCTCCTTGAGGGTGCGGAGCACGATCGGGCGCCGGTCCTTCCGTTGCCTCTTTGGCTGGCTGCTATCTGTGCGTGCGCTGCCATCATCAGTGGTGGCATCCTCGGCGGCACCATCAGTGGTGGCATCAGTGTGGTCATCCTCGGCGGCACCATCCGTGGTCTCAGGATCGGTGGGGAAGGCGGCGGCCTCATACAAGTGAGGTTGTTCCTCCATCTCCTGGGACAGCTCCCAGAATGCCTTGCCGCCCGAACCCCCGGCCTCATCGTTGTGGGCCATGTTTCTCTCTAAATAGAAACAAAGTTTGGTCAAAAAGTTGGTTATTGTCAAGGAACAAGATCATGGTCTCATCATTTAGGGTTTGTCGACACCGAGGCATCCTAAAATCTAAGCTTTTATCATTGAGGGTTTTTCGACGCCAAGGCACCCTAAAAGCCTAACTTTTCATCATTTCGGTTTTTATCGACACCGAGGCACCCTAAAAGCCATGCATTAGTCACAAGTACGCCGGGGCACTTGATCCTAATTAATTAACTACTAAGATACCCCGGCCTATGCATTAGTCACAAGTACCCCATATGTCCTATTTTTAGCAAAGTCATGCTAAAATTCACGGAAAATTTCAGCATGACCTTTGCTGAAAATAGGACATATGGAGTACCCGAATTTGCCGGAACGGAAGTTAATCGACATTCCGGCAAACTCAAGGGCCTCTCGGGGTACCTGCAAAATCATCACGACACGATGGTCGGAGACAAAACCCAGCAAACTAGCAAAATCATCACAAATTGTTTTCTGTTAAAGATGATCATCATCTTTACAAGTCTTTCTCAATGTGATCACAAGTAATTCAGAGGCATCACAAGTAATTCAGAGCATCACAAGGCATTAGTAGTTCAGTACATGAACAAGTTTTACAAACCCATATAAGAACAAGTGAATTCTAGTCCCATTGACACTCTTGGTTTTCTACAAACACCAAGTACTAGGGCACACAAAAGTTCTGAAATTTGTGTGCCTAACTGAATTAACTGAGCTGATTGACAGTAGTTTTGTTCACTGTTATGTTGGCCTAACTGGATGTTGGCTATCTTTTATAGTGTCTCTGTTACATGCCAGTTTGGTCATTGCTAACTCTTGATGTAACTGATATTTTGATTCCTGAACCCCCGATATGCTGTTGTGGTTAATCCTAAGAGAAGATTTTGAACAATGAGAAGTCCATGGATATGTTGTGTTTCTGACTTCCGTTGAGGATCATGGAAATTGGATATGTGAGTGGTCGGTGGACCAACTTTTCACTAAAAATAACAGAAGAGTCCTTTGTTTTCCACTAAAATTATCAGTGTCATCTGGTTTCATGGCAATATTTATCTAGCATGTTCCATATTGATTTCATTGTATTTTCTGTTCCATCATATTTCAGTTAGTACTAAGGTTCTTTTTTTAGGGAACTCAGTTAGTACTCAGTTTACAGAAACGGTTCGATGTCTATCATATACAACCATTTTCCCTGTTATAAAAGACATGAAAGATCACAACAATATTGATCTGAAAAGAACAGAAAAAAAGAGAAATAGTATGTATGCAGTGGTGATTCTACCTTGCTTTCTCAGCCGTGGGTGATGAAGTGCCTCTGTTCTGTTGTGTCTGCAGTGGTATGGAGATGAATGAATTGGTATTAGGTTCAAATGTATAAACAAACTACTTGTTTAGTTTTCAAACACAAATGGTAAATATGTTGAGGCCCAAAAACTAAGTGTACCAACAACCTAAGCTAAACAAGATGAGCACAAGATGTATAATAATAACACAAGTGATAAATAACCTAAAAGAAGATAAATAACTTGAAGCACTAACAAACAACTTCAGCGGCACGATTTTTGCAGAACCACAACTTCAGAGATTTATAACACAGAAGCACAACTTCAGAAGAAAGAGTAACACATAACCCAAGTTTCCAAGTTAGAGGAGTTCGACAACGGATCTGACAGAAATGGCCCTGCGATGTCAGTGATGATGTGGAGTCTCAATTTACTCAAAAGACAGTGTTGTAACGACAGTAGCTGAATCTGGTTGCAGAAATACAATTTTCTCCATAATGCGCAGTCAACAACTTAATGAGTTCAGCAGAAGGTTTTAACTAAATATTCTGGAGGTGTGAGCATCAACAATAAATCTTCTCCAATGCTTTACACTTCCCAATGACAAAACAAAGTTGTATCTCTAGCCAAGTTTCAACAGGAGCCAACCTCAAATCCTTCAACTTCTCACAACAGAAAATCATATCTATTCAGGTTGTGAGCGTTGTACGAGGAATCATAACCCACAACAGAACCCCAGAAGTTCTCCCTCGATCTCAAATTCAAACTTTTGGAGCTTCGTCCATCCTGGACCGAACTTTAGGTGGCCATACTAACTGACTCCCTTTCAGTTCTTTATTACATGATTTGCACCAGAAAAATCTTGCCTATGCCTATGCCTTTTAGTGAATATGTGATGCCATGTCAGATTGCTAGGTGTACTGCCTATGCCTGTGTATGTTTATTCGGTCGTCTCATTAAGTTGCTATTAGTAGTCTCATTGTTGGTCAGGAAACACTGTTCTCTCTTAGCAAAAGAGTTACTCACATTTTCATTGTGCGCGCTTGCCGATTTGCATATTGTATGATGTAATTGAATCCATCAATTATACCCACCACCACGATCTCAAGAACAACTGTTGTGTGCAGCACCGATTTTAGGATGCTTTGTATGGAGAGCTTACCTATCTGTCATGTGGTTTAACTCTTTGTTTTGATGAAGTGCTTTCTTTCTAAGTGTTTTTTACATCCCTGTATATTTTGGTGTGGATGCTTCTGTAACCAAAATAATAATATGTTCATAGCTCCTTTACTGTGGATGGTTGTACTTGTGAATTTGCATTTAACTGAATGAAAATGTTTTTGTTCAGAGAAAGAGGAATTTTTTTAACCGAAAGTTTCCAGTCTTTGTATGCCATAACTTGTAGAGGGACATTGAGATTTTGGTTCACTACTTCCTTTGACTAGCAGTAATGACCACTAATAGACTCCTGGTCTCCTTGCGTAATTTCTACTATTGCGGTAGGATGCAATCCTGTTGCTTCGCGTAATATGTTGTTATAATGAACCTTGTAAGCTAGAAAGAGCAATATCTCTTTTTAATGGACTCCTTTTCTTCTTCAGACCTTGGTGACACTCTACCAGGTGGCCTCTGGCATCGACCTTGATGTCATGAAGAACATCGAATTCCAAGGTACATTTATAAACCAAACTCTGCTCATTCTACTAAATATCTATACTAGCATCAGTCAATTTGCAGGGAGAGATAAATAGCTGTTTTTTCTATATCTGGTGTTTATGCACAAGCAGCAAAGACCACAACGTGTGCACGGTGATTATTTCTTCCGCGAGGACGCCTAGCTCTGCCAACCTCCCCCCCCAGATATGATTTGCACCAGAAAAATCTGACATAGGCATAGGCAGGCGGCAGACCTTGAGACGGGCTCGACGTTGATGGCGCGGCACTCGTAGCAGCCGGAGAGGCCGCGGAGGGAGGACGGGTGCCCCGGCGACGGTGGTGTGGACGGGGCGGGGTCGAGGTGGGGCAGCGGCGTCGGGGCGGGGTCGAGGCGGCGTCGGGGCGGCGGGGCAGCGTCGAGGCGG
>NC_057798.1:707611560-707612197 GCF_018294505.1 Triticum aestivum | reverse complement strand
AGGGGGAGAGAACTGGCGAGGGGGAGAGGGAAGGGGGGATCGGGCGAAGGGGGGATCGGGCGAAGGGGGATCGGGCCACAATACTAATGGCGCACCTCACTGTGGTGCGCCATTAGCATGTCCATACTAATGGCGCACCTCACCGTGGTGCGCCATTAGTATTTTTTTTATTTCAACTCGAGCCAAAAGGTTATGTACTACCAGAACCTATCCACGTCAAGCCCACTCTACTAGCTCGACTGGTCAGCAGCCAGTTCTCACACCAGGAGGTCCTGGGTTCGACTCCTAGGCTCCACAAATTTTTTTTATCATTTAAAAAGCTGTTTGATACTTATTTATGTTTAAATATGTTCAAACTTGTTTAAATAATAACAGTAATATTTTTTTATAAGACAGTAGCATTTAAAAAGCTGTTTGATACTTATTTTTTTTATAAGACGGTGCGCGCGGTGCGGGGGGTCGGCGGCGGCGGTTGAGTAGGCCGGGGAATCGAGGGTGCGGTGGGTCGGCGGCGGCGGCCGGTGGACTTGGGGGGTGCTCGGCGCCGAGGGGGACCGGATCTGGCGAGGTGGGATAGCGGTCGAGATGGAGGGGGATCGAGGTGGGCTCCACAAATTTTTTTTTAGCATTTAAAAAG
>NC_057798.1:707588905-707611256 GCF_018294505.1 Triticum aestivum | reverse complement strand
TTATTTGTGTTTAAATATGTTCAAACTTGTTTAAATAATAACAGTAATATTTTTTTTATAAGACAGTAGCATTTAAAAAGCTGTTTGATACTAATTTTTTTTATAAGACGGTGCGCGGGGTGCGGGGGGTCGGCGGCGGCGGTTGGGTAGGGGAATCGAGGGTGCGGGGGGTCGGCGGCGGCGGCCGGTGGACTGGGGGGTGCTCGGCGGCGAGGGGGGCCGGATCTGGCAAGGTGGGATAGCGATCGAGATGGAGGGGGATCGAGATCGAGTGTCCATGAAATTTAAAAATATTCATGATAGTTCAAAAAGTACCCATGAAATACAATCGAGAAATGAAGGCTACAATTTAAATACAATCGATCTTAGCTAGCTATCTGTTCACAATCTTCTTGCCCTTATTTTTCGCAAATGGAGTTCTTCTGTGGAACGGACGTCCTTTAGGTAGGGTGGTCCTGCTTCTTCTTGTGGTGTATGCTGCTACTTCATCATCGTCGTCATGTTCGATCCTCGGGTCGCCGTACTTGTCGAAGTCTTGCTCATTGGCTACTCCATCCATTCCGATGATCTTCCTTTTGCCTCTCCTCACGACAACACGACTGGGCTTTGGCGGGTCGGTAATGAAGAAGCATTAGTCCACTTGGGAAGCCAGTACCCATGGCTCATTTTTTGCGGTGACGTTTGCGCCCGCGGTCTTGGATTTGGCTTCGGGTATAACCATGGTGGTGAAATACCGGTCTTCTTTTATGACGTTCTTGGCCCATCTGACACGGAACATCGGGACCTTCTCTCCAGCGTAGCTCAGCTCCCAGATCTCCTCGATCCTTCCGTAGTATCTGTCCTTGTCGTTACTGGTGTAGGATTCCATCGTTACCCCGGAGTTCTGATAACCATCACTCTTCATGTCCTTGGCCTCGGTGTAGAATGTGTAGCCGTTGATATCGTACGCCTCATAGGTCATCAGGTTGTGCTCGGCGCCCTGTGACAAGGCGAATATGAGTTGTTCTTCCGCGGAAGAATCCTCATGTAAAGGGTACGACAGAAGCTTATGCTTGAACCAACGCGTGAAACATGAGTTGTGCTCTTTGAGTATATCTCCGTCCGTCCTCTGTTGGCCTCGGTCATTGTACGTCTTTTTAATAAAGGTTTTGTGCTCTACCAACCAAGGATCGACCATGTCTATGTGTTGTAGCGCGACTAGGTTTGCTCTTTCAAAGTCGGCGAGTCGACCCTCGAAGTCGACATGCATTTCGCGGCGACCCTCACGGTGACCCCATCCAGCGAGCCTGCCGAGGTGCCTGTTGACGGGCAGACCAACGGGGTTCTTGATGCCTAGATAATTCGTGCAGTAGGAGATGCACTCTTCGGTCAGAAAGCCCCTGGCTATGCTTCCTTCTGGACGTGACATGTTGCGAACGTATCCTTTGATGACACCATTCATCCTTTCGAACGGCATCATGCTGTGCAGGAACGTCAGCCCGAGTTGGATGATATCCTCCACTATATGGACCAGCAGATGCACCATAACGTCGAAGAATGCGGGCGGAAAGTACATCTCAAGCTCGCATAGTATCACCACGATCTCTTCCTGTAGCCTTCTGAGTTGCCTCACGCCAATCGACTTCCGAGAGATGACGTCGAAGAAGTTGCATAGGCCAAATAGCGTTTCACGGACGTGCGCGTCCATGATCCCACGGATTGCAACTGGAAGTATCTGCGTCATCAGCACGTGACAGTCGTGAGACTTCATCCCGCTGAACTTCTGCTTCGCTGGGTCTAGGTATCTGCTTATCTTCCCCGCGTAACCGTAAGGAAGTTTTACTCCTGGAGGCAGGTGAAAAACTGCTCGATCTCCTCCTGACTTAGAGTGAAGCACGCAGGAGGGTAGTCATTTCCGGTCTTCTTGGCCTTTTTGCCTTTGCGACGACTTTCTGTGTCCTGCTTCGCCTCATCATCATCATCATCATCATCATCATCATCATCATCATCATCATCATCATCATCATATATAGCGTGAAGCTCCTGCCTGATGCCCATTGATTTCAAGTCTGCCCTTGCTTTCGGCCCATCTTTGGTCCTCTCTGGCATGTTGAGCAGGGTACCAAGCAGACTCTCGTACACGTTCTTCGTGATATGCATGACATCAAGGCTGTGAGGCACACGGTGGATCTTCCAGTACGGCAAGTCCCAGAAAACAGACCTCGTTTTCCATACCTTCAGCAGCGGCTCTGGCGCCTTTCGCTTCTTTCCCGGCTCTGGCGCCTTTTGCTTCTTTCCCGGCAGTGGGCAGTCTTTCCAATTTTTCAACAGCTTGTCTATTTCCTCGCCGCTCCTCGTACACGGGCGTTTTCGGGGTTCGGTTTCACCATCGAACAGATCCTTGCGTTTCCTCCATGGGTCATCGTCGCGAAGCCACCTTCGATGTCCCATGAACACGGTTTTCGAAGACCCGGGATCTCTATCTAGCTGGCGATACGTTGTGTCATCCATGCACCTTACGCATCCAGAAAATCCGTGGACTACCTGCCCCGCAAGATATCCGTAACCGAGATAGTTGTGCACCGTCGTGAGCAGTGCGGCTCTCATAGGGAAATATTCTTTCTCTGCGGCGTCCCACGTATTGGCTGGCGTTTTCCACAGCGTGTCAAGCTCCTCTTTCAGCAGCCCCAGATACAGATTGATGTCGTTCCCTGGTTGTTTCGGCCCTTCAATTAGCATACTCATGTGAATGTACTTCCTCTTCATGCACAACCAGGGGGGAAGGTTGTACATCCACACAAACACAGGCCAGGTGCTATGTGTGCTTCTCTGGCTGCCAAACGGATTGACTCCATCGGTGCTCGCGCCCAGCACGATGTTCCTTGGATCGTTCCCAAATTCTGGGTATTCGAAGTTCAATGCTTGCCACTGGCTCGCATCCTTAGGGTGACTCAGCATCTTGTCTTTTTTATCTATCTCCGGATCATTTGCGTCATCTTCTCGCTTCTTCTCCTCCCTATCCGCGTGCCAACGTAGGAGCTTTGCTACCTTAGAATCCGCGAAATACCGCTGCAGACGAGGAGTGATCGGAAAGTACCACACCACTTTTCGAGGAGCTTTCTTCCTCTTCTTGTATCGAGTGACACCGCACACCGGACATATTGTAGACTCCGCGTGCTCGTCCCGATAAATGATGCAATTGTTCATGCACACATGGTATTTCACGTGCGGTAAATCCAGAGGACACACGATTTTCTTCGCCTCCTCCAAACTGGTCGGGCACTTGTTCCCCTTGGGAAGACGTTCGTGCCAGAATGACATGTTCTCGTCGAAGCATGCGTCGGTCATTTTGTGTTTTACCTTCATCTCCAGGGCCATGAGCGTTACTTTCAGGCGGGTATCCTCGGGCCTGCATCCTTCATACAATGGAGTAACCGCGTCTAACTCAAGTTGATCCATCTTGGCTTTCTCTCGGGCGGCAGCTCTTGCGTTATCCGTCTTCTTGAGAAGCAGCTCTTGAATATGAGGGTCCTGCACCCAGCCCATCGATGGTCCAGCGTCGTCTGCTCCGCCGGCATCATCATCTTCATGATCATGCCCGTCGCCTGCTCCGGCATCTTCCTCATCATCATGTCCTGCATCTTCTACATGATGACTGTGTACAGCATCACAGTCGTGATCATCTCCTGGGGATTCTTCGTCTTCTCGCCCGCCCGAGCCGCGGTGGTTGTCTTGCTGCCCTTCCTCATTTCTTGCCCGGCCCGCATGGACGACTTCGTAGTCATCTTCATCACCTTGCCACCGATAGCCATCCATGAAACCACGCAACAGCAGGTGGTCCCGCACCTGCCCGGAATCCGGGTCCGCAATAAGGCTCTTCAGCTTGCATCTTCGACACGGACATCTTATCTCCGTCTCATTCTTTTGAAGCATCTCGGCCTTCGCGGACCTCAAAAACCTATTCACGATGCCTTCGGTCATCGTGCGGACCATGGTCGCCTGCGGGGTAGAGCAAAACGATATTTTAGAACCAAACAAAAATTTGGCATGACCTTCCCTAAAAATAGGACCAAAAAGAATGCTTAATGCCAAAATTCTCGCCGAAACGAAAATGAATCAACATTCTGGCAAAATATTGGCAACTATCGCATATCAAATACCGGTACACCTTCAAACACAAACACATATGCAACACCACAAACATATGCAACACCACGAACATACATAGATCTAGCTAGGCCGTAAAAAGTGCATGTGCACATTGTTGTAAGGAGAACAACCTAAATATAGCTTCCCCCCTTACTTACCTATTAAAACAAGGTAATTTAACCACTTAATTTGAATGAATCTATGGTGGAAATGAGGTGAAAAAGAGGAGGCACCCGAGACAAGGAGGAGGTGGAGAGAATGAAGTGGGGAGAAAGTGAGTGTGTGGGTAGGAGAGGCTGTCCCAAATATCTTGTTGCTGCCCACTTACTAATGGCGCACCTCTTGCATGGTGCGCCATTAGTACTTACAACTACTAATGGCGCATTTAAGCAGGATGCGCCATTAGTATGTTTGGATAGGCGCACTAGTTCAAAAAAAAATCCTATACTAATGGCGCACCCACTGCCTGGTGCGCCATTAGTAGTTACAACTACTAATGGCGCACTTGGGCAGGATGCGCCATTAGTATGTTTGGATAGGCGCACTAGTTCAAAAAAAAAATTCTATACTAATGGCGCACCTGCTGCCTGGTGCGCCATTAGTAGTTACAACTACTAATGGCGCACTTTGCCGGGATGCGCCATTAGTATGTTTGGACAGGCGCACTAGTTAAAAAAAATTTGATACTAATGGCGCACCCGTAGCATGATGCGCCATTAGTTGTTTAAACTCTAATGGCGCATCAGATTGTGGTGCGCCATTAGTATATACTAATGGCGCATCATCTTTCTGGTGCGCCATTAGTGTCAATCCCATCTATAACCATTTTCCTAGTAGTGTGATGTGAACTATAAACTTGTTCGTGTTTTTGTAGATGAGTGATGCTCTGTCAACAGAAGCTTCCAAAGTTCATATGGACAGAAGAAGTGTTTAACAAAGGCTTCTCTTGTTTATGACAGCAAGGGCGAAGCTCATTTGCCCGCAAGATAATTTTAGTTCCTCTGTTGAACTGAATCATATTCTTTTGGTGTTATCTAACCCTGCAAATGAAGCTCGATGAGCGACAAGCATTAGAGCTGGAGGCAAAGTTCAACTGAATAATATTCTGTCATGTACGTGTACGATCTAAAAAATAAAGCTAGTACAGTTTAATTAGAATGCTCGTTGAGCGGTGACCATTTTAGTAGCACTTAATATTCAGTTTTGCTGGTCATGTAATAAAGATAATCATCTCATGTTATGTATCATTGTATGTGGATCAAAGTCAGTGGCGGAGCTAGCCGAAAAACTCTGGGGGGGCGAAACACAAATCATCAGTGTCTGGGGGGGCCAAATGCTAAAAATGTTCTAATCTAAGTCTCCCTAAAAAAATTTCTTCAGAAATTGGTAAAAGGCTGGGGGGCAGCGGCCCCCCCGGCCCCAACATAGCTCCGCCACTGATCAAAGTGGACCCAGAAATGGAATACCTTGCTCACATAGATTTTGACCAGCCTATTCAGATGTGGGTGCATATTACTAGATAAGCTTAATGTTGACTTTAATTTTATGTTGCATAATCCGTAGAAAATAGTAGTTCTGTTTTGGATGATCCAGTATGACATATACATTTAGTTGTGCGTCAAGGGGGTGACTTAATTTTCACATATAATGGAATATTGACATGCTTGAAAGGGTTGGCATCAACGTTCTGCAGATTTGGAAATGGACGAGGGACATGAGGTTGTTACTGCAAAAGTGAGGGTTCATATCTATCTATTTCTAGGGGGTGTTTCGTCAAATGTACATTAAGTGGGAACAGTCTCCTCCACCATGATCTGTGCCAATCATCTCCCATCCAATGGCTCAGATTTCGTTTTTCTATTCTTGCACCTGAAGCTGCTTTTCTATGCTAGTTGCTCCATCCCACCAGGCCACTGTGGCCATCATGTGAAAAGACGTGAAGCCATCTGACTACAAGCAGACCCATCCCATGAAATAACGTGACATCAATGTGGTTTCATCACATGTGCTAGGTCATCTGAGGACCGCCTTTTTTAGTTCTATTTCCTTGGCTAGCGCGTGTTCTGAAGTATTATCTCGGTCTAGATTTATAGGCCCTCGAAAGTACTATCTCGGTCCAGATTTATAGGCCCTCCTAGTATTTTGGGTCAAACTTTGACCATTTATTAACTAACAAAAATATAAATTCTACGAAACAAAAAGTATATTATTGGATTTGTATTTGAAAGGGCTTTTCCCTAGTATAATTTTTATGACATACACTTTACATTATATTACTCCCTCCGATCCAAATTAGTTGACACAGCTTTAATACAATTTTGTACTAAAGCTCCAAATAAAAGGGGCCTAATAAACCCGGACGAAGTTTTGATTCCTTTTCTTTTCCTTTTTGTTAGATTGATATTTCTTTTTTTTTCTTTTTCATGGGCAAGGGCCTCCACGACTATGGTTGCTGCTTCAGCCGCAACAACCGGCTCACCATCGACATCATTCTCGATAGCATTGATTAGAAGCAAGTCGTGGCCTATGGCAGATTTCAATTTGTTCATGTGTGTGCCTTGTATATGTTATTACATACAGATCAAAGAATGGAACAAACAGAGTTGAGTTACCTCCCATGCTAATGAAGGATGGCAATGGGTCCGGTTCGGGTTGGTTTGGACAATATCAAATCGATGAAGATTGGCTACTACCCACCTAGACGTGATGAATGTTCCTGTTGAGTTCTCATTGCTACATGTTTTGCGCCTGTGACTAGTTATAAATAAAAATAGCAACATTCATATTCTTTGGAAAAATGGTTGATGCTTCAACCAAAAGTTGGTTGTTTCATCACTCAATAAATTAAACAACGAGGGCAAACAATGACTAAAGATTTCATTGACCTCAATTTCAACTTTTATGGCTGACAAGCCGACCACTAGAGTTCAATGCAACCATTCAATTTTAAACATACAAGGCATCTTAGCCATTCAATTTTATCAACAAGCATCTCAACCATGTTGCATTGCAAAGTCAGTCCCCAATAACACATAAATAACAACCAAGGAGTAGTTGACACTACCAGAAAACACTAGCAAATAAGCAAACTAGACTACAGCTCAAGAGATATACAAGAGACATAGGAACCGTTTTGTTTCCTTTCACAGACCATACATGCAAGTTATTTGGCACATAAAAAACAATCGATTCCATTGCATGTAAATTACATAGTAAACAAGCAAAAGGAGACTGACATCAATTTCAACACTAGCCAGTTGTGTGAGGTACTTAAGGGCTTCATAAGGACCTTAAATCAACATGTTAGTTATTTAAATAGTATGTTGTGTATGTACTTGAAAGTGCGAGTGGCGCTTATGCTTTATTTTGGTGTGATGACAATGTGGTTAGTTGAACTAATATCGGTTGCTAAATTTTATCTCAGGTTATTGGTTCTAAGTGCCCGCGATGGAGATGTGCGACCCCCCATTTCAAAAAGGACAAAGGCGTTGTCTTTCGACGCTTCGAAGGTTTAGTTTTGGTTTGCTTCGAGTCGTAGGAAAGACCGCACTATTAAGAGGGGTTTGTGTGGATAAATGTCGTGTGGGAATGCCATTGCCGAGCCTTACTCTCTTACCCTTCCCACTCCGACCACCTAATAAGGACCTAGTGTGTATGCTGTGGTACTCAGAAAGTTGCAACAGAAAGCTACTGGGTACCCCGTGCGCACGGGGTCTTTTGACCCCCGTGCGCATGGGGTACTACGTAACTCTCTGGGTACCCCGTGCGCACGGGGTCTTTTGACCCCCGTGCGCACGGGGTGGCGTGATTGTCTCTGAGTACCCCGTGCGCACGGGGCTGACTTAGCCCGTGCGCACGGGGTCCAACGGGCAGAAATCCCCACCAGCCCATGAACACTATATAAAGGCCCTTCTTCCACCTCCAACCTCCAACCCTAATGTCTTGTTGAGCTCCACCATTGCTACACCCCCTTTTGCTCAATACTCTCAATCCCTCCACCCAAACTTGTTGAAACTTTGGGGATTGGGAGAGCAAGACCCGATCTACATCTTGACCAAACCAAATCGTGTTCCCCACAACATTTCTTCCCCATTGACTTGTTACTCTTGGAGCTTGGGCTCCTAGGGGGCTAGAGGTTCCTCCGGAAGCTTCCTTGCTTGTGGTGTGCTCCGGAGAAGTTTGTAAAGGTGTGGTGGTCGCCTTCAAGACCAACCCCGAGTGTTTCGAGGCTCATCCGTTGGGGGTGACTCGAAGGAGAATACGGTGAGCCTTTGGTGGCGTTCCGCAAGCTTTGGCTCCGGCACTGCTCCAAACGGAGATTAGCTCTTCCCCAAGGAAGAGTGAACTTCGGGTTAAAATCCGCGTCCTCGTCTCACTTGTGGTTAATCCTTTCCCGCACCTTTCCTTGTTGTTGTATGCTTGTTGGCTTGCTAAGTAGTTTGTTGCCTAGTATATTTATCTTGGAGCTTGCTTGTCATATAGGTTGCATTCACCTAGTTGCATATCTAGTGAACTCTTTTATCCGCTAAGCCTTAAAATCTACAAGAAAGATTAAAATTTGTAGTCTCCTATTCACCCCCCCTCTAGTCGACCGTATCGATCCTTTCAATTGGTATCAGAGCCTCGTGCTCTAATATAAGGTTTTACAACATTTGAGGATATGGTCGATCTAGGGAATGAGGGAGGTGACTTACCCGTTGCGGAGGATGATCAAAACCAACCCCCCGCCACGACCGAGACACTTGGTTCTCCTGTCGTTGCTCCCGCCGCTCCTCCTAACCCGAATGTCCCCTTGACCGTGGCCGATCTTCTTTCAATGTTTGCGGACCTCAAAGTCTCTATGATGAAAGAGGTTCGGGCCTCGGTCAAGGAGGAAATTGATGCCCGCTTAAAGCCATCAACGTCCGCATCAAACTCGTTTAATCCAAATGAAGTTCATGATGCGTATGACTCGAGGGAACCTCTTGCTTCTCCGTCTCGTACTCAAGTTCACAAGTACAATGTCGTGGAACCCTTTTACTCTCCTCAACCCTTGCAACATCCCCGCATTAATCATGTTGGGCCTCCGCCCCCTTTGAAAGCTAATGCCTTTGCTAAGTGGAAGCTAGATATGGAGTCTCACATGCGCAGTGCTTCAACTCAATTGTGGTGGATTGTGGTCAATGGATTCAACCCCAAGGACCCAATGAATCTCACTCCAAGAGAAGCAGTTGACGATCAACTCAATGCTACCGCACACAACATGCTTCGCAACGCTGTGACTGAAGACTATAGTGATTCCATTGCTCTTCTCAAAACCGCAAAGGAAATTTGGGATTGCCTTGAGGAGGCTCTTGAAGGGGATGAAGCAATTCGAAGATCTCGTTTGGCCTTGCTCAAACAAGAAGTTAATCTCTTTGTGAGGAATGAGGGTGAGTCCGCAGAAGAGGTTTACCGAAGGTTGAAGTCTCTTGTGCTCAACTTGAGAACCTTTGGGTGCATTTGGGCAAATGATGACTTCATCAAGGACAAGTTCATAGATGCTATGGTTCTCACGGAACATACCATGGTCATGATGGTTCATCAACGTCCGGACTATCACAAGCTGACTTCGGCTCAAGTTGTTTACACCTTCTCTACCCATGTTCTTTTGGAAACCAAGTCCAAGAAAACATTTGCAATAGCTCAAGCAACCAAGAACTCCAATCTTGCCTTGAAGGCCAAGAAAGTGGTGAGCCAACCCTCAAGGGAGGAAGAAGTGAGTGAAGAGATAGGTGAGGAGGATAATGACACCTCGTGTCTGGCAAATGATTTTGCGGAAGACTTGGCTCTCTTAGTCAAAAAGTACTCCGGGACCATGGCAAACAAAGGAAGAAATCTTCAAGGAAGATCTTTTGGACGAAGGAAATGCTACAATTGTGATAGCCCAAGACACTTTGTTCATGATTGTCCATATGAGAGACATGAAGACAAGTCCGAGAAGCTTGTGCTTAAGAAGAAGAAGTTCACCAAGTTTGCAAAGAGGAAGGATGACAAGGCTCTTGTTCATGAAGAATACATGTCTGGAGATGAAGATGACGGTGATGATGATCAAGTGGGCACGGCCGCCTTTGCCATGCATGCCACTACCTCCTCCTCCACCACCGGGCTCTTCGACTCTCCAAACGAGGACAAGCCATTCACTCATCGGTGCCTCATGTCCAAAGAGGTAAAAGCTAAGTCCGAACCCAAGAAACCCGACAACTACACTCCCAATGTCTCATGTGAGATAGTGGAGGATGAGTGTGAGGAGGGTGTGGATAATGATGAGGAATCCTTAATGGCTTTCATGAAAACTCTTCATGGTGAAGCTCGTGCTCGTTTTGGCGATCTCCTTAAGTCACTTGCCGAACACGATATTGAGAACGTTGAGAACCTCCTTATAGAGGAAAAAGAGAGAGTGGATCTCCTCGAGCACGAACTTAATGAAGAGAGTGTCATGAGAGCATCACTTGAGGAACCCTTATCTGCTCATCAAATTGACTTTGTTAAAACCAACGATGCTTTGCAACTTGCTCTTGAGAATAAAGATGCTCTTAACGTTAGAGTTGAAAAGCTTCTAGTTGACCATACAAGACTTGTTGAGGAGCATGAGTTCCTTGTGATTAGTTCCAAGGTTGTCAAAGGTGATCTCATTGCCCTCACCGAGTCTTATGCCCAACTAAAAGCTACAACCATTAAGGCTCTCACTTGCGTACCTCATATTGATTTAAATGATGATGCTTGTACTGCTAACTTTGCTCATGATTGCACTTTCCTTCAAGAGGAAAATAAGAAGTTGAAAGCTCAAATTGGGAAAGGGCTTGTATCATGCATCCAAGGGGAGAAAAATCTAAACGACCTCTTGAGCAACCAAAAGGAGTGTGTTTCCAAGGAGGGAGTTGGGTTTAATCCCGCATCTAAGAGTGGTAAGAAAAGGAAGAAGAAGAACAAGAAGAAGATCGGTCCGACTCCTTCCCCTCCCCAAAAGGTAGTGTTTGTGCATGAAGGGCACAAGGAGAAGGAGAAGGAAAGGAAGGGTGTTGGGAATGGAAAGGTCATTAGGGACAAGGCCATTCCCAAGAATTTTGCCGGCAAGAACAATCCATCATATGTTCTCATGAGAGGAGATGATGGCCATACCTTTGCAAAATTTGTTGGAACTAACTATGATGATTATGCTTGGACTATTTGGGTTCCCAAGATCCTTGTTGCTAACTCGCCAGGACCCATTGCAAAATGGGTACCTATAACCAAAGCTTGATTATTGTAGGACTATGTCTTCGGTGGAACTCAATGGGTGATCGACAGTGGATGCACCAATCATATGACCGGAGAAAGGGAGATGCTCATGGAGTTCGTTGATTCACTCAAGGCCTCTTCGAACATCTCCTTCGGTGACAATAGCAAGGGCAAGGTATTAGGTTTGGGCAAGGTGGTAATCTCTAATGATTCATCTCTTTCAAATGTCATGCTTGTCCAATCCCTTCACTACAATTTACTTTCAACTATTCAATTGGCTCGTGCCGGATATGATTCACATTTTGGTGAATTCCATGTGACCGTCTTTAAGAGAAGCAATCTCAAAGTGGTCTTCGTTGGGCATGTTGAAGACAACCTTTACGTGGTTGATTTCTCGAAAGAGAAAACTCATCTTGCAACATGCCTAATGGCCAAGGCCGACGTGGGGTGGCTATGGCACCGTAGGCTAGCCCACGTGGGCATGAGAAATTTACAAGCTCTCTTAAAGGGGGAGCACATTCTTGGACTAACCAATGTGTCTTTTGCCAAAGATCGTCCTTGTAGTGCTTGCATTGCCGGAAAGCTTCATGAAAAAGCTCACAAGGTGAAGACTATCATCACCACCTTGAGGCCCCTCGAGCTTATCCATTTGGATCTATTTGGGCCTCCAACATATGATAGTTTGGGAGGAAGGAGATATTGCCTTGTCATTGTTGATGACTTCACAAGATATATTTGGGTGTTCTTTCTCAAGACTAAAGATGAAACTCAAGAAACCTTCATCAACTTTGCCAAAGAAGCTCAACGTCAACATAACTGTGAGATCAAGGCAATCCGGAGTGACAATGGCACCGAGTTCAAAAACTATACAATGGATGATTTCTTGAGTGAAGAGGGGATAAAGCACCAATATGCCTCACCATATACTCCCCAACAAAATGGGGTTGCGGAGAGGAAGAATCGGACTCTTATTGAGATGGTAGGACCATGCTTGATGAGTACAAATCACCATACAAGCTTTGGGCAGAAGCCATCAACACCGCGTGCCATGCTTCAAACCGGCTTTATCTTCGCAAGCTCAAGAACAAGACCCCTTATGAGCTCCTAATCGGGAGAAAGCCCAACGTCAAATACTTTCGGGTATTTAGTTGTAAGTGTTTCATTTTAAACAAAAAATCCCGGTTAGCTAAATTTGAGTCTAGAACTTATGAGGGCATATATGTTGGATATGCATCAAACTCTCATGCTTACCGAGTTCTCAATAAATCCACTGGATGCATTGAGGAAACAGTAAATGTGGAGTTTGATGAAGATAACGGCTCCCGCTTGGAGCAAATTGTTCCTAGTGTTGTAGGTGATGAGGCTCCTTCACAAGCTATAAGGACAATGGGGATAGGCCACATTCTCCCACAAGAAACACCCCATGTCCAAGTAGAAGAAGAAGGAATAAGAGCCCCTCTTGAGGATTCTCCACAAGGAAAGTCATCACCGACACCACTTGTCCAAGATGCTTCAGGAAATAATGAACCTATCCAAGAACAAGATCAAGACCCTCATATTCCTAAGCAAGATCTAGAGCAAACTCTTCCGAATAATGAAGAACCAATCGTTGAGGCTCAAGATCAAGCTCAAAGTCATGATCATGATCAAGATCAACCCCAACCACATGTGTCTTCATCGTCATCACTTCCTACAGAGCAAGAACCTGTGGTTGCAAAGAGAAGAGTGTCTCCAAGGTTAAAGCAATCTCAAGGGCAAGCCTCTTCATCAAGTCCAAAACCAAGTGAAGAAGAGCTTGACCGCAAAGAGCAAAAAGTGGCCGCCAAGCTGAAACATCTTCAACACCTCACCGAGAACATCTACAGAAGCATCAAAAAGGGGGTAACTACTCGTAGACGTTTGGCAAAATTTTGTGAACATCACTCGTTTGTCTCTTGTGTTGAACCCCTTAAGGTGGAAGATGCACTTGACGATCCGGATTGGATAGATGCCATGCATGAAGAACTCAACAACTTCACACACAACAAAGTATGGAACCTTGTAGAAAGACCCAAGGAATTTCATAATGTCATTGGAACAAAGTGGATTTTCAAGAACAAACAAGATGAATATGGACAAGTAATAAGGAACAAGGCAAGGTTAGTGGCACAAGGTTTCACCCAAGTTGAAGGTTTGGACTTTGGTGAAACTTTATCCCCCATTGCCCGTCTCGAATCCATGCGCATCTTGCTTGCTTATGCCTCTCATTATGATTTCAAATTATATCAAATGGATGTTAAGAGCGCTTTTCTTAATGGTCCTCTTAAGGAGTTAGTGTATGTCAAGCAACCTCCCAGTTTTGAAGACCCCGATCATCCCTCTCACGTTTATGAACTCCATAAGGCACTCTATGGACTCAAACAAGCACCTCATGCTTGGTATGATCACCTTACGTCGTTCCTAAGCAAGAAAGGGTTCCAGATTGGGGTAATAGATTCCACTCTCTTTACAAAGAGGGTAAAAGGAGAGTTGTTTGTCTGCCAAATATATGTTGATGATATTATCTTTGGGTCAACTAACCATGCTATTAACGTTGAGTTTGCGAATCTTATGACTAAGGAATTTGCAATGAGCATGATGGGAGAGTTGAAGTTCTTTCTCGGTTTTCAAGTGAAGCAATTGAGGCGGAACCTTCATCAATCAATCTCGTTATATCCAAGACATGCTCAAGAGATTCAAAATGCAAGATATCCAGCCAAAGAAGACACCCATGGCCACAAATGGTCGACTTCATCTTGATCCAAATGGTAAAGAAGTGGATCAAAAGGTATATCGCTCTATGATCGGTTCCTTGCTTTACCTTTGTGAATCTAGGCCAGATATTATGTTGAGTGTGTGTATGTGTGCAAGATTTCGATCTGCTCCTAAGGAGAGCCACTATTCGGCAGTGAAAAGGATCCTTCGATATTTGGTTCATACCCCAAACTTGGGCCTTTGGTATCCCAAGGGATCATCATTTGAGTTAATGGGTTACTCAGATTTGGATTGGGCCGGAGACAAGGTTGATCGCAAGTCCACCTCCGGTTCATGTCAATTTCTAGGGAGGTCATTGGTAAATTGGTCTTCAAAGAAACAAAGTTGTATATCTGTCTCCACAGCCGAAGCCGAGTCTATTGCTGCCGGAAGTTGTTGTGCCCAATTATTATGGATGAGGCAAACTTTGATGGATTATGGTGTCAAATGTGACAAAGTGCCTCTTTGGTGTGACAATGAAAGTGCCATCAAGATCGCCGAGAATCCGGTTCAACATAGCAAGACCAAGCACATTGAGATTCTGTAAGTGCATCTAGTGCCACCCCTAGTTGGTTTTGGAGTATTGACGACAAAGTTGGTTGAGGGACTAATGCGTTTGTGAGAATTGCAGGATAACGCAGGTGATGTCCCTCATTGATTCGGTTTACCTATCGGAGATGACCCCTAAAAATGTATGAAGACATTGAAGACAGTGGTGGAATATGAAGATATTCATATTGAAGACTATGAAATGAGAAGACATTGAGTGAAGACTATGGAGCGCGAAGACTGTGTCATCTCGTCATTTCCTTTTTCTTCTTTGTTGAGTCATAGGAACCACCATACTGTTAAGTGGGGTCCAAGTGAACAAAGTCAGAATGACTGAAGTGATGCTCAACCCAAATCCTATGTCTTCGAGCGAAGACAATGAGAGCAAATCTTATCCAGAGCTGGATGAGTCAGCTTTGCTTGTAGCCCAAGTAAAGTTGCCGTGTGTGTTTGAAATCTGACCGTTGGAACACGTGTCAGTTCCTTAGTGACCCAGGGTCATTTCGGACATATCAGGTCGGGTTGCCTTGTGGCTATAAATAGCCCACCCCCTACACCATAAATTGGTGGCTGCTCAGAGTTAGTGCACGGCTTTTGTTGTTTGAGAGTAACCCACCTCGAAGCCTTTGAGAGAGAAATCCTTGCGAGGACAAAGCCCAAACACCCAGAGCCAAAGAGTGTTAGGCATCACTGAAGTCTTTCTGTCTGTGTGACCTGAAGACTTATTACACTTGAGGACTGTGAATCCTCCAGCCGGTTAGGCGTCGCGTTCTGAGCATCCAAGAGTCATTGTGGATTGCCGGTGAACGAAGTCTGTGAAGGTTCGGAAGTCTACCTTGAAGACTTAACAGAGTGATTGGGCGAGGACTGTGTGTCCTTAGCTCAAGGGGAATAAGGTGAAGATGCGGTCTTGTGAGTTGAATCTCAGCCTCCCTAACTAGACGTACAGTTGTCACAGCAACTGGAACTGGTCCAATAAATCCCATGTCTTCAACAAGTGACTGGTTCCATCCTCTCCCTTCCTTTACTTAAGTTTGTCTTCGTGTAGTCACTATCTATCTGTCGTACCTGTTTGACTTCATTGCTTGACTACTATTGTTGATTGGCTTCATACTATCTTCCATCCTGATCCTTACTACTTAGCTGCTATTAGTCTTGTACTTTCACCTCATTGCATACTTGACTATGGTTTGCTTGTCGTAGTTTATCTTCCGCTGCATGTCAATTAGGTCATTTCTATTGTTTGTCTTCAAAACATCCAAGTTTTGAAGACTTTCATTAAAATCGCCTATTCACCCCCCTAGTCGATAACTAGCACTTTCAATTGGTATCAGAGCAAGGTACTCCCTTGTTCTGTGTGATTCGGTTTAACCACTTGGAGTTTTAGCTATGTCGACTGCAGGGATAATCAAAGTCTCCGCTGCTTGCCCCGTGTTCGGTGGAACTGAATATCCCTACTGGAAGAATAAGATGTGTATGCATCTTGAAGCCATTGATGTCGACCTCTGGTATGTCATCAAGAACGACGTTCCCAAAACTGGTGAAGGTGTCACCCCTACTGATGTCAAGAAGTTCATTCAACTGGACTCTACTGCCAAGAACATTATCTGTGGTCATCTGACCAAAAGGACAGTATGGCCGTGTGAGTGCTCTGGAAACGTCGAAGCTAGTCTGGGACTGGCTATCCAAGGTCAACGAAGGCGTCTCAACCCGGAGAGATCAAAGGATCAGTGTTCTTCGCAACCTCTTCAACCGCTTCAAGAGAAACGACAATGAAAATGTCCAGCTCACGTTCGATCGCCTCACTGACATCACAAATGAGCTTCAAGCTCTCGGCACAACTGAGATTACCAAGCATGAAATCGTCAAGACACTACTGAGATCACTTGACAGCTCCTTTGACACCCTTGCCCTTATGATACAAGAACGTCCTGACTTTAAGACACTCGATCCGTCTGATATACTTGAGAGGCTCAACACACATGAGTTCCAGCTTTCTGAGAAAACAGATATCTATGGTCCCAACTATGGCCGAACTCGCGCATTGAAGGCAAAAGTTGTTTCCTCATCTGAAGAAGAATCTGACTGTAGTTATGATGATCCTGAAGACATTGGAAAGGAAATTGTTATGCTTGTGAAGAAGTTCCAGAAATTCACCAAGAAGAAAGGCTTCAGAAAGTCTTCACGATCCAGCTCAAGGAATGATGAAGCTTCCACCCATGACCATAAGAAGAGAACCTGCCACAAGTGCAAGAAACCCGGTCACTACATATCTGAGTGTCCACAGTGGGACAATGAGAAGAAGAAGAAGAAGAAGAACAAAGAATATGATGCTGATGACAAGAATAAGAAGAAATTCTCAAAGTCTTCTTCTAAGTCTTCTTCCAAGTCTTCATCACACAAGAAGAGCTCATCTGGCAAGGCTCGTGCTTTTTTTGGCAAGGAAATGGATTCAGAGGAGGAGTCTGCTTCTGAGGAGGCGGAGGTGGAGTCTGGAGAGGAGTCCGACCCTGGCGTTGCAAGTCTGGCTCTAGCCACAATTTATGTTGCCAAGTCCATCTTCAACACTGAAGACAATGACTTCCACACCAACGCTGAAGCTGATGACGAAGACGATCCTACTCCCACCTACTGCTTCATGGCACGAGGTGCCAAGGTAAAATCACGTGATGCTTACTTCCAAACATCAAGTGAAGATGACTCTGATTGTGAATCCAAACCCAGCTACAAAACACTTGCTAAGATTGCAACTGAACAACAAAAAGCTATGGAACATACTCAAAAACTGTTAGACAAAAGCGATGACCTGTTGGACGCGGAAATGACACGTTCGCAGTCCTTAGTTGAGGACATAAAAATTTTCATGCTAAGTACCAAGAACTTGAAAGTCATCATGAAACGCTCTCAACCACTTATGAAAAGCTCTCCTATGATTATCTTCAAAGGAAGCAAGAGCTCGAGAAATTGAGAGCGGCTCATGAAGATCTTCAAAAAGAAAATGAGTCACTTCGCGCTCAACAGATCAGTCCCGCTCAGGATGAATTTGAACCACCATGTCTAAAATGCATTGAGCGTGATAACGCTACCTCTGTTGCTGAATGTTCCACTGCTGCTACTGTTGCATTGTCTTCAACTACTGATGTGGTAACTAACCCCTCTGCAGAGGATACCACTACTATTGCTGATGAAAATGCTAGGTTGAAGAAATTGCTTGAAACAGGGATGTATAAAAGTCTGAAAGGACATCAGACACTCTGTGATGTCCTCAAAAAGCAGATTTTGAACCGAAACCCTAGGAAAGAGGGTGTTGGTTTTGAGAGGAAAATGAATGTTGATGGCTCCTACTGGAAGCCTGAGCAGTATCCCAAAACCACATGGGTTGCTGCAAAGGAACCTTCAGTGGATCCATCCACCTTATCTGGCTTTACCTGTGCTAATCCTATTATCATTGATGAATCCTTTGATGCAAACTATAAGCTGTTCAAGAATCAGAATGGTGAAGTGTTTGCCAGGTATATTGGTACTAACTGCAGGAATGGACCACCTATGAAGAAGATCTGGGTACCTAAGCAGTTCATTGAGAATCTTCATGTGAATGTCGTCATGACACCACCAAGGAAGAAGACAAACCCCAGACCTATGGCTTCATATGGCCCAAAGGCTTCATACAGATACAGGACTCACCTGAGTCACCCTAACGCCTATGTTTTGCAGGGAAATCATACTCAGACTTATGAATATGAGCGTGTGTCTTCAAACCACTATGTTCATAGAACTAAGAACTTTTCTGCTTATTCATATGAGTATCATTCATCTCCTGCAAGGCTATTTGCTAGGGCTCCAAAGCCAAAATTCTCAGATGCTGCACTTAGACTCATTGCTTCTAAGCCACCCCTGAAAATGTGGGTGGTGAAGAAGAATTAACTTTCTTTTGCAGAGAAAGGTCTCCAGTCTGCAATCACAGGCGTCCGATGCTATTGCTGGGGACCTAAAAAACATTAAGGACGCATGATAAAATGTCTTACTATATATTTCACATCTGAATCGCTTACCAGTCATACTATGAGTCCTAACCTTGATCTAAGCTGTGACAATCCTTGTGTGTGTCAAATGCTTATGCTTCACAACACTCCTTGTGAAGCCTATCCTCCTAACTGCACTGTAGGGTATGTCACCAAAAGCTTTAGAATGGATTATGGACAGCGGATGCACAAATCATATGACTGGTGATCGAAGTCTTCTCATGGACTCAACCTTACGTCCATCCGACAAGAGTCACATCACATTTGCTGACATTGGTAAAAGCAAGGTATTGGGTCTAGGTAGAGTTGCAATCTCAAAGGATCAACACATGGATAAAGTGATGCTTGTTAAATCCCTTGGTTTCAACTTAATGTCTGTCTCAATGCTTTGTGACTTGAACATGATTATGCTATTCGGAAAATATCGTTGCCTTGTACTAATGGAATCTGACAAGTCTCTAGTCTTTGAAGGGTATCGAAAAGATGATCTATACATGGTAGATTTCTCAGCAGGTCCACAGCTTGCCGTATGTCTTCTCGCAAAAGCTTCAGAATACTGGCTCTGGCATCGGAGGCTGGGGCATGCTGGCATGAGGAACTTACACACACAAGTCAAGAAGAAGCATGTCATAGGCATCGAGGGTGTCAAGTTCAAGAAGGATCATCTGTGTGGTGCCTGCGAAGCTGGAAAGATGACTAGGGCCAAGCATCCCTCGAAGACAATCATGACGACATCTCAACCTTTTGAGCTATTACACATGGACTTATTTGGACCTACTCACTACTCAACCCTCACAACAACTGCTTGTCTCTATGGCTTCATCATTGTTGATGACTACTCAAGATACACATGGGTGCACATAATTCTCTACAAGACTGAAGTGCAAGATGTCTTCAGACGCTTTGCCAATCGAGCAATGAACAATTATGGCGTGAAGATCAAGCATATCATAAGTGACAATGGCACTGAATTCAAGAACACCGGACTTGGATCTTTATCTGGATACAATGGGAATCACTCATGAGTTCTCTGCTCCATACACACCTCAGCAAAATGGCATCGTTGAGCGCAAGAACAGAACCCTCATTGAGATGGCTCGAACAATGCTCAACGAATACAAGACACCAAGAAAGTTTTGGCCTGAAGCTATTGACACAGCATGTCACATCATCAACCGTGTTTACATCCATAAGCTTATGAACAAAACATCCTATGAGTTCCTTACTGGCAAGAAGCCAAATGTCAGCTACTTCAGAGTATTTGGAGCTAGGTGCTGGATCAAGGATCCCCATCACAAGTCAAAATTTGCACTAAAGCTCACGAAGGCTTCATGCTTGGCTATGGAAAGGACTCGCACTCCTACAGAGTCTTCAACCTCTATCACTACAAAATCGTCGAAACTGTGGACGTGCGATTTGATGAAACAAATGGTTCACAAAGAGAACTCCTACCAAGTACACTAGACGAAGCTCCGCCCAGCGAATCTATCAAGCTGATGGGAACTGGTGAAATCATGCCTTCTGAAGCACAACCTAAAGAGGAACTTATCATTTCTGCACCTAACCAACCTGAAGACAATGCTCAGACCGAAGACAATCCTCCCAATGATGATAATGATCAGCAAGAGCAAAGTCTTCGTCCAGTTCATCCTCGAGTTGCAAATGAAGTACAAATTGAGAAGATAATTGATAGCATCAATGCACCTGGTCCACTCACTCGCTTAAGAGCAACACAGTTAGCAAATTTCTGTGGGCACTTTTCGTTTGTATCAATATCAGAACCCAAGAAAGTTGCTGAAGCCTTCATGGAACCTGAATGGATTCAAGCTATGCAAGAAGAACTTCAACAGTTCAAGTTGAACATTGTTTGGGAACTTGTCAAGTGACCCTCGCAAGCATAACATTATTGGTACAAAATGGATATATCGAAACAAGCAAGATGAGCATGGTCAAGTCGTCAGAAACAAAACACGTCTTGTGGCTCAAGGATATACTCAAGTTGAAGGAATTGACTTTGATGAAACATTTGCTCTTGTTGCTAGGCTTGAAGCTATTCGCATACTGCTAGCCTATGCTAACCACCACAACATCTTGCTATATCAAATGGATGTGAAGAGTGCATTTCTCAATGTCAAGATTGAAGAAGAAGTATATGTCGCTCAACCACCTGGCTTTGAAGATCCAAAACATCCTGATATGGTGTACAAGCTAAACAAAGCACTGTATGGCCTCAAACAAGCACCTCGGGCTTGGTATGATACAATCAAAGACTTCTTGAAGAGCAAAGGCTTCAAACCTGGATCCCTTGATCCTACACTCTTCATGAAGACATATGATGGTGAATTGTTTGTGTGCCAGATATATGTGGATGACATTATCTTCGGCTGCACCAACCAGAAGTACAGTGATGAGTTTGGATACATGATGCAAGAGCAATATCAGATGTCCATGATGGGTGAGCTGAAATTCTTCCTTTGTCTTCAAATTCGTCAGCAAAGGAATGGCATCTTCATATCTCAAGAAAAATACCTCAAAGATTGTCTGAAGAAGTTTGGAATGGAAGATTGCAAAGGTTACACGACGCCAATGCCAGCCAAACACCATCTTGGTCCCGACGATAATGGTAAAGAGTTCGATCAAAAGGTATACCGCTCCATGATTGGTTCTTTACTTTATCTATGTGCATCTAGGCCAGATATTATGCTTAGTGTTTGCATGTGTGCTCGATTCCAAGCGGCACCAAAAGAATCGCATCACTTAGTAGTGAAGCGAATTCTTCGATATTTGGCTTACACCCCGACACTCGGATTATGGTATCCAAAGGGCTCAAAATTTGATTTGGTTGTATTCTCGGATGCTGATTATGCTGGTGACAAGGTGGATCGCAAGTCTACATCAGGCACATGTCACTTTCTGGGTCGATCACTTGTCTGTTGGTCTTCAAAGAAGCAGAACTGTGTATCACTCTCAACTGCTGAATCTGAATACATTGCTGCTGGATCCTGTTGCGCTCAACTTCTATGGATGAAGCAAACTCTCAAGAACTATGCCATCAATCTGAAACAAGTGCCTCTCTTCTGCGACAACGAAAGCGCCATCAAGATTGCCAACAATCCAGTCCAGCACTCGAAGACAAAGCACATTGAAATTCGTCATCACTTTCTCAGAGATCATGTCATGAAGAAAGATATTGACATCATTCACGTCAACACTGAAGAGCAACTGGCAGATATCTTCACAAAGCCCTTGGATGAGAAAAGGTTTTGCAAGTTACGGTGTGAGCTAAATATCTTGGAATCCTCAAATGTCCTGTGATCAGGCACACATCCTAACACTTATGCATGTTGACGACTTAGATGTGCAACAATGAAGTAATGTATATCTTCAATAAATGAAGACTTACACTCTAAGTGTGAATACATTAACGTGGAATATGACTTCGGAGTGCCACGATAATTGTGCGCAGTGTCTGGGTCTAATACTTCCTATAAGGTGGGTAACGCCACCACCAAATTTCTCGATTTGAAGTGTTTCACTCATGGTGTTATTTTTGCAATGACTTCGCATTTGGTTAGTCTTCAGTTTCAATTTATCTTCATGATTTTCTTCACTATGATGGTTTGATTGCTTTCCGATATATA
>NC_057798.1:707553040-707588620 GCF_018294505.1 Triticum aestivum | reverse complement strand
CTATGTCTTCCTATTTGAATCTTTTGAACTAAGTGAATGTGATCAGACCCTAATCTCTCTATGCTTTCTATCTCAAACTCTATCTGTCCAAATCATATGCATTCTATTGAAACTGTTGAATGTCTTCTCTGTGTCCTAGTCAGCAGAAGACACAGAGACAAATATTAAGTCTGTTTTAAATGACTCATCTTTATTTTCTATATCCGGAGAAGCCGGAACAACCATCCGACATGCCTGGCGGGCGAGGGAACGTGGGACAACTCTGAGTATGTTGCATGCTTGCCACGTGCCCCTCAGATGTGAACCGCCAGGGGCACCTGCGTAATTGCGCTGTGCCGCACACTTCCTTATAAATACATGTCCCATGCGGTAAAGAAAACCTTCTTCCACCTCTCCACCTCGTCAAAACCCTAGCGCCACCGCTAGCTCTCGACGACGCCGGCGACGAAGCGCTTAGCTGTCGCGACCTCTCCGACGCCGTCCTCACGCCGGCTGCGGATATCGTCCTCTCCGCCGTCGCCGTAGGTATCCTCCGTCGCCAAGTTAGGGCACGGTGGATTGAACTGCTCGGTCTCCTGTTCATCCCATCTAGCAGTTCTTCGTGTGGTAAATATAACTCTATTTTTACTGCCTTTTTGATCTTCACAGATTCATGCTATCTACCAAAAGTGGTTTCTGCCTACACATTGTTAGATCTCTTCTGTCTGCATCTCATACTGCCTAGTCTATTCACTTAAACTTCATATCTAGTTTGATTCCTCACTTGTACTTATTCACGGATTCGTACAAATCTGGAACCAACTCTCAACATATAAGTGAATGTCTTTGCATCATGAGGTCAATGTCTTCAAACCGATTTATCTTCAAAATCTTCTGAGAATGCATATGACCTCTTCCCCTTCCCTCGCATCTCTAATGCTGTCACAGGTACATGTCCGTGGGAGAATCCTTTGGTTCTTATAGTCTGCATTCATTTGCAGAATTCTTACAGCATCACATTAACTCTCCCGAAGCCAGTTCATGTTTGTCCAGCAAGCGAAAGTCTTTGAAGCCTTTGAACGTATTGAAGCCATTCAGTTTGAAGTTCATGGCCGCAGAGAAATCTGTAAGGAAGGGTGGCAGACAGCGTCGTGGGGGAACATCAAAATATTTGCCTGATGACCTCGCAGAACTTTACAAGACAGATCCTGAGGAGAATTATCATCGGCGCAAGACACGAATCCAATGGATTTGACGCTATTGGGCTGAAGAATGGTTCAAGTACAAGTTCGTGACCCAGGAATATGCAGAGAAGAATGCTATCAAAAGTCCTTGGGGTGATATTCTCTATCGAGGCCTTCAACCCAAGAACAGAGCTGAAGCTATTGCACAGGGTTTCTATCCTTGTATGGTCTGTGGACCTCAGCCTGAGAATGCCGACCCATCATCATTGCTCTGGTGTCGTGACGATACTCTCATCAAGCGCAACTTCCAGCACGCAAAGGCATCGGCCAAGGAAAACAAGAAGTCATTGGGATTAGACTTCAACCCTGGTCCCTCTGCTCCCCGTGCTGACGGCTCACGTGATGCTGATCCAAATGTCATTGGCCCCTTCTCCAACCTTGATGGCCTCATTACTTACATCTTGGTCCAAGGTGCCAAAGTGGATCATTCTGATAATGATGCTGACACTAATGAAGCCCCAGCTCCTCCTCCGAAGCCGCAGAAGCTAAAGAAGCCTAAGGCTTCAAGATCAGTTGCACCTCCAAAAGCTTCACGTGTGAAGCCACTGGCCACTGCACCTCCTGAAGACAGTGTGCAGTCTGAAGATCAATCACGTATCTTCAAGAAGACGGAGAAGGCAAATAAAATCATCAAGCATACTGATCAGACCTTGACTCCTGCTGCCATTCTGCGAGAAGAACCCATTGATCTGTCCAGCGATGAAGATCTTGCAGATGATGCCCTTGAGCAACTGATCAAGAGCAAGGAAGAAGCAGAGATCTTCAATAACTTGCCTCTCTTCGATGTGGCAATCATCCAAAACTTCATTGATGAGTGATTTGACACCCCAAATCTCAGCTTTGAAGATCTGTAGCTTCCCATTGGCCTCAGCGTCTCCTTCAATGGCGCCATTGCTTCTGAGCTACTCTCGCTCAGCGCATCGTTGAGCTGAAGCACAAGATTGATTATGAGAAAGCTCAGTTCAAGAAGCATGTGGCAAAGCTCAGCGTGCAAGATGTCAGAAACTTCAAGACCATGCTGCACGAGCTTAAAGAAGCCTTTCTCAAGAAGCGCGAAGAAGCTCAGGGCTCTCGTGAGCGTATGAAGAGTCTGGCTGACAAATGTGTGCTAGCCTACAATGAGGCTGAGAAGCGCAAGTCTCTTGGTCGTCCTGGCATTGACCCCAGAATGGCTGCAAAGAAGAAGAAGCTATCTACTGCTCAATCTGCACCTTCAGGGCAGGAAGCACCTCGCATAATCTTCCCAAGCAGCATGACTGGCTCAAAGCCAAAGGTCATGTCAACCGCTTCAGAACAGAAGAAGACGAGGGCTGCCGAGGCTGAAGCCAGAAAAAGGAAGAATACTGAAGCCTCTGATGTTGCTCCCTCCAAGAATAAGCGCAAAACCAAGAAGAATCGGGCTGCTCCCACAGAGCCCTTAGTTGTTGAACCTATCTCAGTGGTTCGCCCTGCATCTAAACACCAAGAACGACGGATGATAGTTCATGAGCCTGCTTCCACAGAGGCTCATGAAGCTGAAGACATTCCAGCAGTCGATCCCACCGCTGCTGAAGACATTGGTCACCATGACAATGTTGAAGATGATGAAGTTCTTCCTCAGATCGAACACAACTTGGTATCATCGCCTGTTCTCATGAACAGCGAACTCATCAGCATTGGTCGTCCCCTGACGCCAATTGCTCAGGATGCATCATGGGCTGATCACCCACAGCAACAAGACTCCCCAAGTACTCCCCAACAACAACCACAAGTCACACCACCTGTGCAAGAAGAAGAAGACTTTGAGGCCCAGCCAACTCCATCTCCAAAGGCATTGCCAGCATTCCGTAGGCTTCGCAAAGGACAAAGGCCTCAAGTCCCTCTTTCGAGCGTTCCAGAAGGAGAAGTGCATCACCAACCTGTTGCACGTCAAGTGTTTCCTGAAGCCACTCCAACTATGAACGTCTCCGTGTCTGAAGCCCAAGCTGCTGAAGACAATCCGGCTGCATCAGCCGATGACAATCAAGAAGACGTACATGTCCCTACTCCCCCCAGTACTGCAGAAGTTGTTCCTGATGTGAACGTGCTAGTGCCCGACCCTCCAGCTAATCAAGTGGGGGTTGAAAATGCTGAGGCTGCCACCACCAACACAAATGAAGCCAATGATATAATCATGGCTGAAGTGAATGTGGAGCCTGCACCAACCAGTGTGCCCGAAGCCAATGCTGCACCTGCTCCTCAAGTGTCTGTTGTGCAGCCTGAAGCCTCAGCTGTTGTCACTGCTCATGTTCCGCCACCAAGGCCCTATACAATTGAGAAAGCATACAATCATGGTCAGCTAACCACTATCCGATGGCCCATTCTGGTCCCTCCGCCTACTGCCTCTGGTCCTCAGTTTGATTATCATGTTGAGCATAGGCCTCAGGTCCAGAAACCAAAGCCAAGACTGCCAAGGTTCCCAGGTACTGCAAACTCTACAGGGTCCTTCAATGCAAATGGCTTCAAAAGCCACAACACCTTCTTTGACAGCGCAAAGAACCCCTACTCCAAACAAAGAATATCATCTGATCATTTCTGGAGCTATCAGCAGAGAAGCTATTACTCCTGCATTCTGTATGATCAAGGGCGCATTTTCCCTCATATGCGCCTCAACACTGAAGCCATTGCTGGACTGCCATGCTTAGAAGAAGCACTTGACTGCTTCCGTGATGCAGGTCTACTCAGCTTTGTGACAGACAAAGAACATTGGAATGAGGAACTCTTGCTTCAATTATATGCTACCCTCCACATTCGCGGCTACAACAGGGATATAAAAACATGGGTTCTTGAGTGGATGACCGGAAATGTTCATCATGAAGTCAAAGCTCTTGACGTCATTGAGCTTACAGGCCTACCCACTCCTGGAGAGCTGTATGAACCTGATTGTCAACTCCACCGCAATGCACTGGAGAGCATCTTCCATAAGCCAGAACCCAACATGAGCCAGATGTTGAGCATGATGAAGCCTTTGCCATCTGACACTGAATACCCAAAGGAGTTCTTTGTTGATGACCTTGAGTATCTGCCTCGCACAATCTGTCACATCATCAGGCAAACTCTATGGCCTATCAAAGGGCATTCATCAGCGACCAAACTTGAAGGAGCCATGAAGACATTGGTCTTTTACATCCTCAATGGCATCAGCTTCAATTCACAAGAATTCTTCATCCAGCAACTTGCTGCGTCTGGATCTGACCTTTTTGGCCTGAAATTCTATGCTCCATGGGTCATGCGCCTCATCAAGCGACACTCCTCTGTCAACTATCAGCCCTCTGCTCGCAATCATCTGATCTTTCTACCAGAGGTTGATATGTTAGTTGAAGCCATATACTCTGAGCCTGACAAGAAGCCTCTTTGTCTTCAAAATGTCGAGCACCAAAGCTTCACTCAACCCATTGAAGGCGTCCAAGCAGTAACACGTATCTATCCAATGGCTGGGAACACTCGTCTGCCTCATCGTGCACAAACTGAAGCTACTGAAAGCACCATTTCCCAAAGGCCTCCGAAGCGCTCTCGCGTTCTCAATGACCGAGAACTTCTTGTGGCACTTCATCAGAAACAAGATAAGCATCACTTTTGGCTCAAGAGACAGATGCAAAGCCTCTTGGTGGACGTCAATCGCATTCGAAATCTTGCCACCAAGAATGCATTTCTCGCACACGAGACTTGTCGGCAATCATGGAAGAGTTTGACGCTGCTTAGTGCTGAAGCAGATCTTCAAGACGATGGCTTCACTGAAAGATTCAAGTTTGACTCCACTCCTCCACGGACTGTTGTCCTACGTCGAACTCCATCCCTTGAAGACTCTGACTATTCTTCCTCCGCGACAACTGTGAATGCCAGAGTGATCGATGATGAAGATGATGCTACTTCACCGCCCCCTACTTCTGCACGCATCAACACTGCACCAAGTACGTCTGCACCACCAAACAACAACGACAACCCTGCTGCTTCACCTACTCATGAGGACGAGTAGATGCTCTATGTCTTCAAACCTTTTTGGTCCTTACTGACAAAAGGGGGAGAAGCATATGAGTCTGATAGTCTTCAAGTGGGTTCATATGGGCGGTTGCTTTATATTTTGCCTCGTGCCTACAACTCTCGCTTTTGATACATTTGGTTCTTTGAGTTGTAACACTTAAACTCGATGGTCGTCTGCTACTTATTTGCTTTACTGTGATGCGATGATAAATTCCGCATGTGCGATGATAACTTCCGCACTTAGATCATTCTGCAGACTTCCATTTTTCATTATACATGTCATTCTATTTGCTATATCATTTCATGCATGATGAATTATCTTCATAAGTTGAAGTGGATCTCCACAAGTACAACCTGCCATGTGCATTTGCATTCCAAAAGCAAATTACTTATATGCACATCTTCAGGGGGAGCCCTTGCTACTTATGAAGACAATACCCTATCCTTTACAATTTCACATACTTTATCCCCGTTGAAAACTTCAACCAGTTTGTCATCAATCACCAAAAAGGGGGAGATTGTAAGTGCATCTAGTGCCACCCCTAGTTGGTTTTGGAGTATTGACGACAAAGTTGGTTGAGGGACTAATGCGTTTGTGAGAATTGCAGGATAACGTAGGTAGTGTCCCTCATTGATTCGGTTTACCTACCGGAGCTGACCCCTAAAAATATATGAAGACATTGAAGACAATGGTGGAATATGAAGATATTCATATTGAAGACTATGACATGAGAAGACATTGAGTGAAGACTATGGAGCGCGAAGACTGTGTCGTCTCGTCGTTTCCTTTTTCTTCTTTGTTGAGTCATAGGAACCACCGTACTGTTAAGTGGGGTCCAAGTGAACAAAGTCAGAATGACTGAAGTGATGCTCAACCCAAATCCTATGTCTTCGAGCGAAGACAATGAGAGCAAATCTTATCCAGAGCTGGATGAGTCAGCTTTGCTTGTAGCCCAAGTAAAGTTGCCGTGTGTGTTTGAAATCTGACCGTTGGAACACGTGTCAGTTCCTTAGTGACCCAGGGTCATTTCGGACATATCAGGTCGGGTTGCCTTGTGTCTATAAATAGCCCACCCCCTACACCATAAATTGGTGGCTGCTCAGAGTTAGTGCACGGATTTTGTCGTTTGAGAGCAACCCACCTCGAAGCCTTTGAGAGAGAAATCCTTGCGAGGACAAAGCCCAAACACCCAGAGCCAAAGAGTGTTAGGCATCACTGAAGTCTTTCTGTCTGTGTGACCTGAAGACTTATTACACTTGAGGACTGTGAATCCTCCAGCCGGTTAGGCATCGCGTTCTGAGCATCCAAGAGTCATTGTGGATTGCCGGTGAACGAAGTCTGTGAAGGTTCGGAAGTCTACCTTGAAGACTTACCAGAGTGATTGGGCGAGGACTGTGTGTCCTTAGCTCAAGGGGAGTAAGGTGAAGACGCGGTCTTCTGAGTTGAATCTTAGCCTCCTTAACCAGATGTACAGTTGTCACAGCAACTGGAACTGGTCCAACAAATCACGTGTCTTCAACAAGTGACTGGTTCCATCCTCTCCCTTCCTTTACTTAAGTTTTTCTTCGTGTAGTCACTGTCTATCTGTCGTACCTGTTTGACTTCATTGCTTGACTACTATCGTTGATTGGCTTCATACTATCTTCCATCCTGATCCTTACTACTTATCTGCTATTAGTCTTGTACTTTCACCTCATTGCATACTTGACTATGGTTTGCTTGTCGTAGTTTATCTTCCGCTGCATATCAATTAGGTCATTTCTATTGTTTGTCTTCGAAACTTCCAAGTTTTGAAGACTTTCATAAAAATCGCCTATTCACCCCCCCTAGTTGATAACTAGCACTTTCAGATTCCTCATCATTTCATTAGAGATCATGTGGCCAAGGGAAACATTGAGTTACTCCATGTCAACACCGAGAATCAACTTGTAGACATTTTCACCAAGCCCCTTGACGAAGCAAGATTCCGCGAGTTAAGGCATGAGCTAAATATCATGGATATTAGTAACTTCGGATGAAACTCTTGCTCATACACACATACTCATGTACTATCTTGCTTAGATGTAGGCACATGTATAGGGGGAGCTAGCTCAACCCATGAGCTATCTTATCCTGGAAGTGCATAAAACAGACTCAATCTTTCACATTAGCCACTTTAGGTGGTACTTGTGCTTCAAAGATGAGTATTGGTCTTGGGCCCAAGGTTCATATCTTCGCGGTGCCATACCAAGTAAACTCAAACATGGTGGCCTCGGCCACCGCCCACGCTTGAGGATTGTGTCCGTGTTTGTTTCGCTTGTGTGGTGTGTTGTTTCTTTTCCTCCTTTTTGTTTGGTTCTCCTTGCTTATCTTTTGGTACAAGTGCTCCACATATACCCTTTCCATAGTGATAGGTCTTTCCTCGCGGCGTATTCAGAAATGTAGACCGAGTGCTTTATGAAGTAGGGGTAAGAGTATACACTCAGCCCTGTATTTAAAACAAATCCACTCATGTCAAAGTTCCTGATTACCCCGTGCGCACGGGCCTGTATCGTGCACACGGGGCCCCCATGCCCACGGGCTCTGTACCGTGCGCACGGGGATCTCTTAGCCCGTGTGCACGGGGTCTGCGGTTTCTGGTCCTGAGGAGGTGGGGCGTGGGGGGGGGGGCTCGGGTTCATTTCCACCCATTCGCCCCCTCCACTCCCCAGAAAGCCTCCAGCGCCGCCGCCGTCGCCTCCCCTTGCCGGAGCTCCTCCGGGCTTCGTCGGGGTTCTTCCTTAGTGGATCTGCATCCAGATGGGGTCCTCCTCCGGTTGGTCTTGCCTCCTTGATCTATCTCCTTGTGTACCTATCTTTTTCTCTAGCTTTAGGGTTTCTTTGCTCCCTAGGTTCGTTTGGTCTCAACTGTTAGTAGATAGAAGTCTAGTGCTTAGATCCTCTGGTCCCTCTGCTACACCCACTCCCGGAGTTCATTCTGGTAGTGGCTGCTGCTGGGAGACCCTCGTGTCCACAGGGTGTTTGAACCCCGTGCGCACGGGGCCCCGTGCCCATGGTCCTGTACCGTGCGCACGGGACCCCCGTGCCCACGGGGTCTAAACCCCCGTGTGCACGGGCTATCCAGGAACTTTTGCCTAGATTTTTGTCTATCTCCTTGCCATTCATCTTGCACTTGTACTCATTTCTGTTTCGTGCTTTGTGTTGTTGGGTGTTTGCGTGTGTTTCAGACTCCGCTGACAAGAGGTCTGAGCTTCGTCGCAAGCGTGGAAAAATAGGATTAGAGGACTTCACCATTGCTCGTCGTCAGCCGTCTGAAGGCATGGGTCAGGGGTCTGGGTCTGGTCAGGGCCGTGTTCGCCGTGCTGCCTCAAAGCGGCCCGTTGTAGAGGCTTCCGATAATCCTGAGGAAGAATATGACTCGCAAGATGATGTTTACTATGCCAATCCAAATAATGATGATGAGATAGAAGAAGAAGATGATCGTGGTGAGGAAGATGAAGAAGAGGATGAGGAGTCTAGTCCGGAGCAAGCCATTCCGGGCGGGCGTGATCTCCGGAATTTGCCTCTTATCAAGTGGACCAAGCCAGAGATCTGGGCTGAGAGACAGAGCCATCCGTATGTTGCTACCACTGGTATGGGAGTGGATCCCCGGTTCAAGAATGAGTTTCAGCAAAGGGTCTATCATGAGCTTCTTATGACCAAGTCAAAGAAGTTTGCTCCTCACAAGCAAGTCAACACTGAGAGTTTGCGCGACAACGATCATATGTATCCCGGTGTGTACTCCGCTCTTGGACGACTGGGTCTGATTCCGTTTGTCACCTTCAACCACCCCTATAATGAAGATCTAGTGATGCAGTTCTTTGCCACTCTGTACTTCTCCAATGATTCTGCTCGCACCCTCACATGGATGTCTGGAACGCATCAGTGCTCAGCTCCTATGGCAAAGTTCTCTGAGATCATTCCCTACCCGTTCATGGATGAAGAGACCGTTTCTGATGAGTTTGGCATTGTTCAGGAAAGTGGGCAGCGCACTAAAGATGAGATTGCCTTTGCTTACAAACAAGAGAAGTCATTTGTCACTGGGTCAATCAAAGACCTCTTGCCCCTCTATGATACCATGCGCCATATCCTGAGGTATACCCTCACTCCAAAGGCCGGGGATTCCCATAACATTCGGAGCTCCATGCTTGATGTCTTTGTGTATCTTCATCAGAAGAAGAAAGTGGATGTTCTGGATTTCATGTACTACGAGCTGCATCAGTGTGTACAAGAGAACAAGTCCTTGATCTATGCTCCTTTCATACAGGCATTAATTGAGACCGTCTGTCCAGCAAAGTACATTGCCAGCTTCAAGACTTCTGTTCTCAAGCGCAACTCCAACTGGACCCCAGCTGCTCCTGCTCCTTATGTGCCTATCAAGAAGGGGCGCAACCCTAGGCCTGAGGATCGTGCTACCTACACTCCAGGCATGTCCTCTACTGCACGGATCCCTCGTGGTCGGGCCAAGTCTGTTGGCTCTGAGGCCATCTTTGCCAAGGGAGAGAAGAAGTCACTGTTCAAGACCTTGAGCAACATGTTCAAGATGTGTCAGTCGATTCAGCATCGTCAGATCAAGGAAATCAACAAGGAGAAGCTTGTTCGACGTGAGTAGAAGGCAGCAAGGGCTGCTGCTGGTGAGGAAATCGGTCCAGGTTCAGAGGACGTCGACAGTGAGGCCACTGCTCGATCTTTCCCCATGGCCGGGTGGCGTTTTTATGATGATAATGATGCCTCGAGTGCTCCTCCTCTTGTCTAATGGGTCCCGTGTTGCCATTTATCTCCTTTTTGTTGTCTTGGTGACAAAGGGGGAGAAGTGGTGTGTGGTGTGCGTTCGTGGGTGTGTTGAGATCTCAAGCCTCGTGTTTCTCGCTGTTGGTTGGTTTTAGTTGGCTTGAGATACTCTTATTTACCTTCTGTCTGTGTGGTTGTGAGACTCTAGCTTTATTATTTAACCTTGCCATTATCCTCTTATGCTTATTGGGTCTCACATTATTTGCTCATCACACTGTGTCATGAGTTCTAGGCACCGTTATAGGTTTATTTTGTTGAATCTCATGACTTTTCAATAATGATCTTGGTCGAACCTCCTATGGGTGTTCTAGATGCATTCTTGTTTTCGGGCACATATATAGGGGGAGCTATCATGATCATTATTTGTTCCATGGCTTTCTATCTATTTATCCTCTATGCCATGCTCTAACCACGTTGTCATCAATGCACCAAAAAGGGGGAGATTGAAAGTGCGAGTGGCACTTATGCTTTATTTTGGTGTGATGACAATGTGGTTAGTTGAACTAATATCGGTTGCTAAAGTTTATCTCAGGTTATTGGTTCTAAGTGCCCAGATGGAGATGTGCGACCCCCCATTTCAAGAAGGACAAAGGCGTTGTCTTTCGACGCTTCGAAGGTTTAGTTTTGGTTTGCTTCGAGTCGTAGGAAAGACCGCACTATTAAGAGGGGTTTGTGTGGATAAATGTCGTGTGGGAATGCCATTGCCGAGCCTTACTCTCTTACCCTTCCCACTCCGACCACCTAATAAGGACCTAGTGTGTATGCTATGGTACTCAGAAAGTTGCAACAGAAAGCTACTGGGTACCCCGTGCGCACGGGGTCTTTTGACCCCCGTGCGCACGGGGTACTGCGTAACTCTCTGGGTACCCCCTGCGCACGGGGTGGCATGATTGTCTCTGAGTACCCTGTGCGCACGGGGCTGACTTAGCCCGTGCGCACGGGGTCCAACGGGCAGAAATCCCCACCAGCCCCTGAACACTATATAAAGGCCCTTCTTCCACATCCAACCTCCAACCCTAATGTCTTGTTGAGCTCCACCATTGCTACACCCCCTTTTGCTCAATACTCTCAATCCCTCCACCCAAACTTGTTGAAACTTTGGGGATTGGGAGAGCAAGACCCGATCTACATCTTGACCAAACCAAATTGTGTTCCCCGCAACATTTCTTCCCCATTGACTTGTTACTCTTGGAGCTTGGGCTCCTAGGGGGCTAGAGGTTCCTCCGGAAGCTTCCTTGCTTGTGGTGTGCTCCGGAGAAGTTTGTAAAGGTGTGGTGGTCGCCTTCAAGACCAACCCCGAGTGTTTCGAGGCTCATCCGTTGGGGGTGACTCGAAGGAGAATACGGTGAGCCTTTGGTGGCGTTCCGCAAGCTTTGGCTCCGGCACCGCTCCAAACAGAGATTAGCTCTTCCCCAAGGAAGAGTGAACTTCGGGTTAAAATCCGCGTCCTCGTCTCACTTGTGGTTAATCCTTTCCCGCACCTTTCCTTGTTGTTGTATGCTTGTTGGCTTGCTAAGTAGTTTATTGCCTAGTATATTTATCTTGGAGCTTGCTTGTCATATAGGTTGCATTCACCTAGTTGCATATCTAGTGAACTCTTTTATCCGCTAAGCCTTAAAATCTACAAGAAAGATTAAAATTTGTAGTCTCCTATTCACCCCCCCCCCCTCTAGTCGACCGTATCGATCCTTTCAGTACTGAAACATAAAAAATTGTTCAAGGTAAACAGTGTGGAATTTTGAAAGGGGGGGAGGGGGGGCTAGAGCCCCCTGACTTATGGTGTGGAAGGAGAGCCTCAACCTCAACTCAACTAGAGTCATGCATGCACATATCTTGGCTACGAACAACCGATGAGTGCACATGCTCGGCCATTGGGAAGGTTGAGAGCAACAGTACCACCCTCTTGGTTGCGTGGTCCTTGCGGTTGCCTTGTTTTAGAAACAGAAGTGTATTCCATTACCAAGGCAAGCTAGACTCGCCCGCGACAAGTTTTGTTACATGGCTCGGAAATGGATCAAGCCAAATCTGATAGCTCTTCCGCTCCATACATACACCATGAGCAGCTAAACAGTGTGCAGAAATATTACATGCCCGTGGGCAGGTTTCTACTTTACAAGATTGAAAAGCTGACTGAACACTGCTCTTATCTCTTTAAACAGCACGCCTAGGCTTGAGTAGTCGTACAGGTCGCTTGTGATTGCCTGCTTTAGAGCAACTGCATCCGTCTCTAAGATGACTTTTTGGCACCCCATTCTTGACGCTTCGTTCACAGCATAGAGCATGGCCAGAGCTTCAGCTTGTAGTGGTTCAGCAACATTTTCCAAACTCCCTGCTCCTGCAACTAGTGCAATTCCATGATTATTTTTTATGGTAAAACCCCACCCTCCTGATTTAGTTGACATCCTAAAGGCTCCATCAGTATTAATTTTAAGAAAATCATCAAGGGGAGGACACCAAACCTGGTTTACAGCCTGCACATTTTGCTCCCGTCGCTTGATGTATTTTTTGTATTCCAACAAGTGCAGCTGAACTAAATATATAATTTCCTCTTCAGTCCTATTCCTTTCTCCTTGATTAGCTTTGTTTCTTTCAGACCACCATAACCACAAAAGGATGCATACTTTCAGAGATATCCTCCACCATCGAGATGGCATTTGGGCAATTGAGAAGTTGCATCCGAGTTTCTTCCAACAATGCAGTTCTCCAAACGGCCTTGACAAATTTGCACTTTAGGAAACAATGACCTCCATCTTCATCCATTCGATGGCATACTGGACATCTTGTATCCACTTCCATTCCTCTATTCTGTAGTTTCATTCTTAGAGGTAAGCTATAATGGGCCAGTCGCCATAGGAAGTGCATGATCTTGTTGGGCAAGGGCAACGTCCATAGTTTCTTCCAAAATGTTATCCTATGCTGATCATTCTTGCTTGATGACGAAGCTCCACCATGTGCAGAGTTCCTGGCTTGGTTTTCCAACACTACTTGATATGCAGATTATACTGAAAATATACCATTTTTGTCAAAATGCCAGGCAGGAGTGTCCTTAGCGCCCTCTCGGATCGTAATTTGGACAATTACCTCTACATCTTCTTTGTTGAAAGTTTGATCAATTAGTTGTAAATCCCATGTGCCAGAGGTAGGGTCAATCAAATCTGAAACCTTTGTGATAACATGGCTGCCTTGTTGAGATGTTACTTGATACGTCTCCGTCGTATCTACATTTTTTGATTGTTCCATGCCAATATTCTACAACTTTCATATACTTTTGGCGACTTTTTATACTATTTTTTTGGGACTAACATATTGATCCAATGCCCAGTGCTAGTTCCTGTCTGTTGCATGTTTTTTGTTTTGCAGAAACCCAATATCAAACGGAGTCCAAACGGGATAAAACGGACGGAGAATTATTTTGGAATATTTGTGATTTTTGGGAAGTAAAATCAACGCGAGACGGTGCCCGAGGGAGTCAGGAGATAGGGGGCGCGCCCCAGGGAGGCAGGCATGCCCTGGACTCTCCTGGGCCCCCCGTAAGGCGGTTAACGCTCTTATTTTGCTGCAAGAAATCTAATTTTATGAGAAAGATCTGGGCGAAAGATTCACCCCAATCGGAGTTACGGATCTCCGGATATAAAAAAACGGTGAAGGGGCAGAATCTAAGAACGCAGAAACAGAGAGATATATCCAATCTCGGAGGGGCTCTCGCCCCTCCCAAGCCATGGGAGCCAAGGACCAGAGGGGAAACCCTTCTCCCATCTAGGGAGAAGGTCAAGGAAGAAGAAGAAGAAGGGGGGATCTCTCCCCCTTGCTTCTGGTGGCGCCGGAACGCTGCCCGGGGCCATCATCATCACCGCGATCTTCACCAACACCGCCGCCATCTTCACCAACATCTCCATCACCTTCCCCCCTCTATCTACAGCGGTCCACTCTCCCGCAACCCTCTGTACCCTCTACTTGAACATGGTGCTTTATGCTTCATATTATTTTTCAATGATGTGTTGCCATCCTATGATGTCTGAGTAGATTTTTGTTGTCCTATCGGTGATTGATGAATTGCTATGATTGGTTTGAGTTGCATGTTTTATTATTGGTGCTGTCCTATTGTGCCCTCCTTGTCACGCAAGCGTGAGGGATTCCCGCTGTAGGGTTTGCAATATATTTATGATTTGCTTATGGTGGGTGGCATGAGTGACAGAAGCACAGACCCGAGTAAGTAGGTTGTTTGCGTATGGGATAAAAGGGGACTTGATACTTTAATGCTATGGTTGGGTTTTACCTTAATGAATCTTTAGTAGTTGCGGATGCTTGCTAGAGTTCCAATCATAAGTGCATATGATCCAAGTAGAGAAAGTATGTTAGCCTATGCCTCTCCCTCAAATAGAATTGCAATAGTGATTACCGGTCTAGTAACGTAGTCAGTTGCTTAGGGACAATTTCACAACTCCTACCACCACTTTTCCACACTCGCTTTATTTACTTTATTGCATGTTTATCTAAACAGCCCCTAGTTTATATTTATGTGTTCTTTATTATCTTGCAAACCTATCCAACAACACCTACAAAGTACTTCTAGTTTCATACTTGTTCTAGGTAAAGCGAACGTCAAGCGTGCGTAGAGTCGTATCAGTGGCCGATGGGACTTGAGAGAGTATTTGTTCTACCTTTAGCTCCTCGTTGGGTTCGACACTCTCACTTATCGAAAGAGGCTACAACTATCCCGTATACTTGCGGGTCATCATTACTCTCCTAGAAACACCCCTTGGTAGCCAAGGATCTGCCCATATATTGATACTGCGTCCATCTCCTACTCTCCATATGATTCCACTTTGCAACACCCGCACTCCTTTCAAAATGCTTCTCCAACTATATGAAATGCCATCTCTTGGCCTCGCTTGTAATAGATTCTGATTTGGATAGTATTTAGCAGCCATCACTTGAGCGCATAGGGAAGATGGGTTTTGCAGCATTCTCCAAGCCTGCCTTGCCAACGTAGCTAAGTTGAAAGAATATAGGTCTCTAAATCCCAGCCCTCCATCCTTTTTGGGTTTTGTCAGCTTGTCCCATCCAACCCAGTGGATTTTATTTTCTTTATCCAATTGACTCCACCAAAACCTCGCAATCATTGAGCTGACATCTTCACATAGAGATTTGGTGAGGTCAAAAGATGCCATCACATAAACAGGGATTGCTTGCGCTACAGCTTTGATGAGGACTTCCTTACCGGCCTTTGAGAGCAATTTTTCTTTCCCACCTTGTAACCTTTTCCATACTTTTTCCTTGATATATTCAAAAGCTTTGGTTTTTGATCTACCAATATAGCATGGTAAACCCAAATATTTTCCCGAGAAGCCTTCTATAACAATATTGAGTTGATTCATGAGCTCCTCTTTGTCCTCCAGCTTTGTATTCTTGCTGAACAAGATGGCTGACTTTTCCTTATTTATAGCCTGGCCCGAGCAAGCTTCATAGGAGTTCAGAATTTGATTAAGCTCACGACTGCTGACGGCATTTACTTCTAGGAGAAGAAGTGAATCATCTGCAAAAAGAAGATGACTTATGCTTGGGGCTGTATTACATAATTTGATTCCTATCAACCTCCCATTCATCTCAGCATTTTGTAACATGGCCGAGAAGCCCTCAGCGCATAAAAGAAAGAGATATGGAGAGAAAGGGTCACCTTGACGAAGCCCCCTCTCAGGAATAATTATCTCTGTGACGTCCCCATTAACTTTGATTTGGTATTTCACCGTTGTCACACAATTCATCATGAGTTGCACCCAACTTCCATTGAAACCGAGTTTCAACATGATTCCTTGCAAGAACTTCCATTCAACTCGATCATAAGCCTTGCTCATGTCAAGTTTGATAGCAGCAAAACTTACTCTTCCACCCCTCTTCCTCTGCAAAAAGTGAGTCATTTCATATGCTAAAAGAATATTGTCAGATATCATGCGTCCAGGCACAAATGCGCTTTGATTGGGGGATATTATTTCAGGTAAAATGTTTTTTAATCTTCTGGTGATTACCTTTGATATTAGTTTGTAGACCACATTGCAGAGGCTAATGGGTCGCAAGTCCTTCAATCTCTCTGGTCTAGTTGTTTTTGGAATCAGAACTATCATGGTGTTGTTCCACTCTTCAGGCATATCACCACCTCTCAACACCTTGAGCACCTCCTTGGTCTTGCGGTTGCCTTGTTGGCACTTGTCCTCAAGTACAAAACGTATAAACTGAAGAAAAAATGTCGACATTAGCAGCGGCAGGAGCCAACTATGCCACCACGGTCCTCGTCCTCTACCTCCAACGATGCCACATCGTACGACACCGCGTCACCTATGTCCCCAGATCTGGAATTAGGCTTGGAGTGAGCACACCATCCGCCCTCTCCGAGCGCCCAACCCCGCCATGCTTCTGAATTCGATAGTGCAGTGTTCAGTTTACTGCATTTTCAGAGTTGCTTTCTGTTTTCTGTTCAAAATCAGAAGTTGGGATGTCAGAGCGGACGACTCCAGCAGCAAGCAGCTGGAATATGGATGTGAGCTAGACATGTATTATGTGCTCTATAGGTGAAGCAGTGTGCTTTGTGTGCTTTGTGCTTTGTGTGTGTGTGTGTGTGTGTGTGTGTGTGTGTGTGTGTGTGTGTGTGTGTGTGTGTGTGTGTGTGTTATTGCGAGATTGTCCTTACAGCGTTATGTGTGTGCGCAGTGTTGTCCGTGTTACCATGGTCTTGTGTATTGTCTATGCCAAGTTTTGTGTGTTGGGAATGTATCCTTGAGTTGCTTAGTCCTCTTGTCGATTTCGTCACAAGTAGTAGTTCCCAGCCGTTGAATTTTGGAATGATTTGTGGCGCTTGCTTACGAAATATACACACACAACGGACAACTCAAATTTGAGCTGGAAATGGATCAAAGCAGACACAACCACCGCGTTGGGATGTGGTTTCTGCCGATGTGGACAGAAACAGATGTGGACGGATGTAATGCATTGTCCCATTGGAGTTGACCTAAGATGGCGGTCGTGGTTGCGGCCCTATGCGTCATTCTATATGTTCTCAACTCATTTTTCACTACAGCGGGATCCCCTCACTTCTCCTTCCGATGCAAATTGAACTTTCATATTTTGTCTGTATATTCATGGAAAATTCCATCATTCTATTGAAATAATGGATGGGCGTGACAATGCACACCAATTATGATCTAGTTTTACAATGTATACACCATGACATTTTTATTTTTAAGAGCATGACATTTTTGTTATTAAGAGCATTGCATTATTTTTTCTAGAGCATGACATTTTTATTATAAAAAACATGGCATTTGTCATACCATGAAATTTTTATTTCTAAGAGCATGTCATTTTTGTTATTAAGAGCATGGCATTTTTATCTTAAAGAGCATGGCATTTTTTTATAAAGAGAATGGCATTTGTACATACCATGGCATTTTTATTTTCAAGAGCGTGTCATTTTTGTTATTAAGAGCATGACATTTTTATTAGAAAGAGCATGGCATGCATTTGTATACACCATGAAATTTTTATTTGTAAGAGCATGTCATTTTTGTTATTAAGATCATGGCAGTTTTTAAGAGCATGGCAACTTTTTGTGGAGCGTAGCCTTTAATTATAAAGAGCATGGCATTTTTTCTATAGAGCATGACATTTTCTTATTTTTGTAGAGCTTACCAATTTTGTTAGCAAGGGCATGACATTTTTTTATCACTAAGAGCATGACCTTTTTATATTTTTATTAAGTGCATGAATTTTTTTCTATTTCATTTTATACGGTTTTTCAAATTTACCATGTATGATTTTATATGAAGGCATTTCTAGTAAAAATACTATTTTTATTCACTTTTTTGCAACTAGCAGTTTCTGCCATATACATTTGTGTTTTTTAGCTGTGTGCTATATATGAAATCCTTAGCATGTTGAATTATAAAAAAAATTAGTATGTCAAATTCTTTTTCTTGTTTTTTCTATATATTTTTTTTCTGGTATGGGTAATACATTTTTTTAGAGAAAATGTACAATACATGATAAATTTTGACATGACAACATTTTGTTTTATATGTCATTGACATTTTTTTCGTGTCGTTCTAACTTCTCCTGCCTCCCTCCGGCGTCATTGCCGGTCTACCTCGTCTCCTTTGGCCTTGGGCCATGAAGGCGTGGTGGATCCCGGTCCTTGCCGGCGGGAGGGCTTTGGTTTTAGATGATTTTCTGAGTTTTCTTAGGGTTTGTGTCCTGCTCAGAGAGACGAGGCGGCGGCGGCTCTTTAAAGATGAAATAAAAGCCTACCTGCCTAGCCCTCGTTTCGGTGGTGCTTCTAGCGTAATCTGAGGGTGTGTGGATATTTGTCTCTGACGGATCTCACGATATTCGGTCGGCGTTTGTCTTCGGTGAATCCATGTGAATCTGGTCTTTAGCACGACGACTTCTCGACTATCTAGTACAATAAAATTTCCCCGGCTCCAATGAGGAAGGGCGATGGCGGTGGCACGCCTTCAGCTCGTTTCAGTGCTTGAAGTTTGTCGCTAGGTGGTCTACGAATCTGTATGACCTTTTTTTTTGTTTCTGGTATTCATTACACTGTCATGTTTAATGATGAATAAATTGGAGGTTTAACGGAAAAAAACTATGAATAGATTAGAGGTTTTACCGCAAAGAAAAACTTGTCAAAATGAGGTCCAAAATACAAGTTTTTTTCTTAAGGTTTTAGTAGTGTCACATGATTAAAATGTCGTCATATATTTTTCTCCTTCTCCAACGTGTGCATCGCTTGCTTATTTAATTTTTTGAACTACAGACAGACTGCGACTCCCACTGAAAGCGTATCGCCGGAAATCCTAAAATAAATCCAGGATAAATGCGAGCGCCATGACTCGAATTCTGATGGGTTAGGATACCACTGTCCATCTAACCATTCCAACCACAGATTGTTTTGCAGCGCTCACTTAATTAAGATCAGTCAACGGGTCTTCACGTAATTACATATTCTCCTCGTGATTCAGCATGCCGTGGCCCTCTGCGTCGTGCTGCTCGTGCCACCGCGCGCCCTGGCTTCGTATCGGCGTCCGTCATGTCGGTCTTAATTTGTACTGCCATTTCACTCCAGCCATTATGCTTTGTCATGTAACTGTGCACAAGCGCAACCCCCAAGAACTTCCCAGATTATATTTGCGGGGGTATCACCGTATCATGCTACTCCTAGCTAGTGTTAGTACAACAAGTGCATCTGAATCAACAGGATTTCTCACCGTAAGGACCTTGAAAATGAACGCAACTGCACGCAAGCTGTTCTGCTGTGCTGTGGCCCAATGAAACATGTGACTAGCCACTGGCTGCAACATGAACAAAATTGCAAGCTATTCTATCACCCAAACAAACCAAAAAGAATTTACAAAGGCCACAGAGCAAGAAAAAGAGGTGGATTCATAGGTTCGGTTCACCAGGTGTTGCGAATAACGATCAGTAAAAAAACATTAAACTATGTACCACACGGTTTCGTGTAATTCAACCGGTTCACTCAAACAATACCAGGATGATCGAATGCAGACCACCATAACTGACATGAACGGACGGGTGTTGCATTGCCATTGCAAGTTTTGGATCCTTGTGTCCTCTAAAAGATGGTACGTACGTAGCAAAACACACTTGCTGAACTCCTACCAAGCTCTGGCTCCTGGCCTCTGAAGCAGGGACTTTAACTGGGGCAGGAAACAACATCACTATATTGACATTTCTGACTGCAATTTTCCTGATATCAGTTAGTCTCACAGTACGGATGACGTATTCATGTCCAGGAAAACTGTTTTCCGCTCCATATTGTCAACATGGAGCAAAATGATACTTTGTCTTCCTTCTCCATAGTGTCTGTCAGGCATCATATCAAGATGAACCAAAATGATGCTTAGTCTGTCCCCTTCAAACTGGAGGACCTAATACCCGCAAAACACCCACAAGTGCTACTAATAAATGATACTAACTCTAGATATTGTTAGCCTGAAATTTGAACACCTAATCAGCAAAACGCACAAATGCACGACCTGCTGAAATGACAGTGTAATGCCTCTTGGTGAATCAGGTCATAGGCTCATACAGCGACAAAGATCAAGATATATCCACATATAAGATGAAATGTTCGACATGATTATTCACAGAAGGTGTTCGACAGAAATGATACATATCATTACATGAAATGAGTAATAGCACATAGTATGACTTAAAACCAGACGGGGACCTCTGGAAGGCAATGGAAACCAAACTTTTGAGGAGTAAATATGGTACACACACAAGTGCCGACAAATGCCTGCTGACGACATCAATAATCACAAATTTACTAGAACGATTAAAAGTACTGCACAACTGTGACTGACAGATGCACCATCCAAGACCGACACCGCAGGAAGAACCGACCTGCTGCATCTAGACATAAACCTCTGGAACATGCAGGGTCTTCTGATGCATTCCGTTGGTGTCCCATTGACTTATGAAATCCTTGTGCAAGCACTGCAGTGTGAGCTTCTTAAGGGCGCGAAGGGATTCAATGCCTTGAGGGACCTTGTCAAGCTTCGGCAGCGAGATAATATACAGACCTTCAACGCATGGAAGAGCGCCCTCACTGATGTTTAGCTCACTGACATCATGCATGCACTTTAAGACAAGTGTCTTCAGGTTTGGAAAGGAATTTGCAGAAAGAGCCAGAGTGCTTGCACCATGCATGTTGTTAAGTCTCAGATACGTGAGCTTTGGCATGTGCCGGGCGAGCATCTCCAGTGGATCTTCCACAAGGTGACACCCGCTTAGAGCTAGATACTTGAGATGTGTCCCATGCTTCAGAAATATCGGGCAATTTAGTGTCCCCTTGGCCCATTTCCCTCTGATAATCAACTTGTGTAGATCTGTAGACCTTGGTTGGAGAGCCTCAAAGCAAAGTTCCTCATTCTCATCCCTTGCACAAAGAAGCAAGCTTGAAAGATGTGGCATATTTGAAAGGGTAGCAAACAGATTTGCACACTCAGCGGCACTAATGTTATCAATCCACAAACTTCTTAGTTGCATCAGTTTCTTCAGCTGCTCGGCCAAGTCATTACTGGATTCCACGGTCTCAAGAGTTTGCAGTTCTTCCAAGTTGGACAGCTCTTTAGGTGCTTGCATTCCATTAAAGTACCGAAACTCTACCTGCTTCTCATCAACAAATCTATCGGCGAAAAGATGTTGCAGCTTCTTGATCTTGAAAAGCCCTCGTGGTAGCTTCTCTATTTTGGTTTGCTTGATGTCGAGGGTGTGGAGGCGAGACAAATGCTCAATAGTGTCCGGAAGTGCCTTGACCTTGGTGCGCCGTAACCCAATATAACGCAGATTGAACTGAGACCCAATCGATTTTGGCACTTCAGTTATTTCAGAGTCTTGCAGCTCAAGGACAGTAAGGTAGTTCGATGCAGATAAAATTGATGATAGCATGTCAGGCGAGGATGGAATTACTGACACTACTGTTCGAAGATGTGAAAGTTTAGCTTTCAGGGCAGTGTCCTCTTTCCATTCACATGATGACAGACGACGAATATCCATCACTGTGTTGTAATCATCTGTTGAAGCAAATCTCTCTTCTTTAGCAACAGAACTAGCTAGTTCACGCATAATATCATGCATCTTACAGATGCTGACCCTACCAAGCTCATCATACTCCACCACCTCAAGCATATTGCGATGGACCAGCTCCATGAGATTTCCCTCAGCTACCATCTCTGGCGTGTTCTTTCCCTTACTCTGCACAAAGCCTTCCGCAACCCACAGCCTCACAAGGCTGTCACTTGACATGGGGTAGTCTTCAGGGAAGAGACTGCAGTACAAGAAGCAGTTTCGGAGCTCGTCTGAAAGGTCATGGTAGCTCAGATTTAAAATTGCTCGGACATGATCATTGTTTGACAACTCGTGTCCAAGCTGATTGTACTTCTGCTTATAAACATCTAAATTTTGTCTTGAAGACAACATGCTCCCAATGGTAACAATTGCTAGAGGCAGGCCATGGCACTTTTCAACAATAGAAGCAGCAATTGTCTCAAGATCCTTGGGGCATGTGTGGTCCTTCCTGTTGTGAAAAGCCCTTCTACAGAAGAGCTTAAATGCATCAGGATTGCTCAATGGCAGGAGCTCGAGGTGACGGGTGGGAGAAGAAATTCCTGCAACATGGTCCTTCCGTGTCGTAATGATTATGCGGCTTCCTTGGAGATTCTGGAAAGCATCACATATTTTGAAGTATACCTCCTGCTCCCAGACATCATCAAGTACAATCAGATATGTTCTATTTTCAAGCATCTTCTCTATTTCCTTTTTCAAGTCATATATGTCCATTTTGTCCATGCCTGCTGACAATGGTATTTCGGTGTATCCAATCTTCCATAGTATCTTCCTCAACAGAGCATCAACAGTGTAAATTTGTGACACAACGATCCATGCATGTGCAGTGAACTTGATCTTTTCACGTTCATAAACATTTGAAACCAAGGTAGATTTTCCCAACCCGCCCATGCCTGATACTGTTATCACATTGTTCTCCGTCTCTTCAGAGTGCAGCCATCCGGTCAGCAACATCCTGTTTTCTTCAATTCCTACTAGATCTTGATCTTTCACAAATTCAGGGAAGCTGTCCTGGGACCGCCGTCTTTCAATCTCAGTAAGTGGGTCAGCGACAAGCTGGAAGGGCTGCAACCAACGTTCTTTCAACTTTACAACTTGCTCAATCTCCTCCTCTACAGCAACTACCTCATCCGCAATTTGACTGAAAACTGCATAATCTTTTCCTTTCAACAATTTCTTCAGGCGACTTTGTTCCTTATGTTTAAGTACATGGTATGAGTATTTATCCATTACATCTTCAACATGGTAGGCCACGTTGCGGACTTCCCCAATCCAATCCTTGACCCCTTTGTCCATCAGGTATACAGTGTCTATCTGCATTATTACATTACTCATCATATTCAGTTGCTGCCTTATTTGCTCAATCTTTACCGGCAGTTCTTTCAGATTAGTAACTTTTACAGAGAGCTCGGATATGATGGCCTTGATGACTTCATCTCCTAAAATGGAACCAATCTTCGTCACAGCAATAAGTACAGCCTCGGCCATTTGAGCTGTTCAGCAAAGAGAGTGCATGTTACATGATTGAGTAGAAAATTCATCTAGAATTAACTGAATTAGCTCATGCATGAATAAACAGTAGTTTATACCCCTTGGCCCATCTCATTCCATTTTTTTTCTCAACTAAATTTATCGATTTATAGCATATCTAAAATCAAACAATGATCTATCATGTGTGAAGATACTAGGTATCATCACATCAGAGAATCCCTTTGTCCACTGAAATCTCCCCATGGATCAGAGTTAACGGCACTAGTAACGGATGGAATTCCTGACTGAACTTCACCCGGCAGAATTTGGAAAAGATACGAGGATTTTGGCTCATATTCTAGAATAGAAATACCCAATCGAAGAGATAAATCGCATCACAAACAACGTTCAGTCAAAGTCATTCTCTGTTTTCAAAACTAAGGTAGAAGCACCTAGCCTAATTCAAGAAATGAATAAGTAGAGAACGTGGATGACAGGTGGCACAAAGAACAGAACAGAAGAAACCTACTAAGCTGGATGGAATATCCGATTGTCATCTCTTTTGACTGTCGTCAGGACTACAGAAAGATTTTCGTTGCAGGAAGTTTGGCAAGGCCCCCAGGATACCATGTAAGGACCAACAAGCAATTGATGTTTGTGCTAGTTGAGCGCAAAACTCTAAGCATGCACACAGAACACAACTAGTCTAGTAAATGAATCGGTGGGCTGCTAATTTATCTACTCCCTCCCGATCCGTATTAATTGTCGCTGATTTAGTACAAGTTAATTTATCACATTTGATAAGACTACATGGCACAGAGCTATCTTTCGAAAAGGGTAACTTTTGATACCGGCGGTTTCACATCATCAGCTAACCAATACTCACCTTCTAGAGAATTGTAGTATGTGGCCTATGGAGCAGGACGGCGCTTACATGCCGAATGAAGGACCAGTGTGATCAATTCTGCAGCATAAGAAGAGAGAAGTCGAACATCAGACTATGCAGCCAAGGACACAGATGTCATGCAGACGCAACTAAGAGCTAGTACGACTTTTATGACACACAATATCCACTAGTGGCAAGAACAGGATGAGATCACTGTACTGTGCATACTACTACTAGTACAATAAGATTTGGCCATTTTGGCAGCCCGTCTCGGCCTCTAGTTGGCGGTGGGACAATCTGTCGAACACATGGCAGGCGAAAACTTTTCTCTATAAAACTGCTAAAACTGCAGGCAAGCATCTAATCTAAAGCCAAAGCTTATTCGGAACACATCTGTGCGTGTGATGAACTCTCTGGCTCAGAACAGAGTACCTGATGGAAACTACGGGATCTGCAGCGGAGTCGAGGGAGCAGCTCGATCTGCAGCGGACGACAGCAAGACTGAACCGGGTTGTGAAGCTGATTCATGCGATGGACGGAGCTGTACACGGCATATCGGGCGATGGTTGAAGCTTCATCAGTACTCAGTGGCAGTGGAGGCGGCTGGTGGGTGGTGGGCGAGGGGAGAGCGAGATAAGAGGTGGAACAAGATGCGAGCAATGGAGCTACTACTGCAATCAATCAGCGAGCGATGGCGACCTGCTGTGTCTCTCCCGTCTCTTTCTCACGATCAACTTGTTCTTTTCTTAATTCCCGCAGGTCAAGTCGTGCCTCTAAAGCTTTCGTTCATTAGTGCTCGTTTAGTACAAGATGGTCGGGCAAGAACCTTTTTGCCCCAAAGTCATGCCTCGCCGAGTCATTTGTGCCAAAAAAAAAAAAAATCGCGACTTCACTGTGCAGGTCTACGTTTGATTTGATATTGCCTTTTTCCTACCTTACGCATACCCATACAACGCTCTCCGGATGGAAAAAATAGCTCCATTTTTCCTGCGGCGGGTCACGGTGACGTCTTTGCCGTGACTATACCTGGCCATACCTCGGGCCGGGCCGGGCCTAGCCAAGCCTGACGAAAAAAACCCAGGCCTGAGCCCGGCCCGGCCCGGCCATCGGGCCTGTTTTCTAGGCCCGAGCCTGGCCCGAACACGTAAAAGCCCGTCGGGCTCCGGCCCGGCCCGACCTTTAGAGAAATGCAAAAACAACGGGCCCAGGCTCGGCCCAGCCCGGACTTCAGGCTCAAAATCTAGGCCCAAGCCCGGCCCGGGGTCAGTGTCGGGCCAGGCCGGGTCGAGCCGGGTCGGCCGGGCCGGGCTTCCCATGGCCAGGTATAGCCGTGACCTTCTTAAAGGCGTTGTTTTGGAGAGGCAACTTATGGTTGTTACGTAGGGTTTCCTCTACCGTCATGGTCAGTGGACGTCGGGGTAACGACCTGGGATGGCTGATGTGCACGGAGACGGCGGTCTTGGATTTGTCGTGCGAGGACAACTCCATGGGGCAGGGCTTCTGCTCAGCACGGTTTGGGTGGTGACCGTAAGCAGCGAGGGCGGTGAGGTTGTCGTCTCGTCGAAATGTCCCAGCGGGAACAGCCAGACGGTAGGTCGAGCGGCGGCCACGGAAGTGGTGCGAGAGTTGTGGTCTGGGGGTCGTGGTCTTGTGCAGCTTGGACTGCGGGTAACTGGGTCGTGCGCAGTGGCGGAGACAGTGGGGGACCAGCAGGTCCCTGGCCCTCCTAATAACACTGAGTTAGGCCTAATATGCATGTGAATAGATGATTATTAGCAGCTAAAATAGTGTAATTTAGTGGGCTGACCGGCTGACCCTCCCCAACAAGGACTAAGAACACTCGCCTCCCTCACTCATTTTTCCTGGCTTCGTCACTGGTCGTGCGGCGTTGTAGCTCGAGGATGGGTGGTGGTATGTCAGGGCGGCAAAAGGTGGTGTCGATGGGCTACGCACGAGCGTATGGTGATTGGAAGTTGGGGTGTCAGCTTAAGGCTTTGGCGGCATTGTGGGACTTCGCCTTGCGTCGTGGAGTGGCCAGGTTGTCCTTGATGTTGATCATCAGCATGTCAAGCATTGCTTTGGACGCTACAGCTGGTGGAGTGTTGACTTCTTAACCTCTGTGGGAGGGTTTCGGGGCTGCTTCTTCCATAGAAGTCACGACTTCTCCTTTTGGTGGTAGTGGATAGCTGGCTAGTTTGGCGGTATGGGTTCCTTTTGATCTGTGTGTGTATTTCGTTGGACGTCTCATGTTTGTATTTGTCGTGGGCTTCAGCCCAAGTGTTCGAGGTTTTATATGAGCTTGGCTCTAGTTATACGATTTTCATCTGATTTTCATGATTAATTGGACAACAATCTTCTTTTTATAATTAATGAAAAGGGCAAGGATATACACGTACAACGCTTTCTTATTAGTGTCGAACAGGTATAGGGTACTACTAAGCGCCCATCTCGTTTGAATTGGTTTTACAAAGGTAGTATTCCATCTATTTTTTTAGTCTGCATATAAAACTTGGTTAAAGTCAAACTTTATCAACTTTGACTAGGTTTATAGAAAAAATATACAACTTTCACAATATGAAATCAATATTATTAGATGCATCACGAAATTAATTTTTATACAATATAATTTTACTATTATAAATGTTGATTATTTTTTATACACACTTAATCAAACTGTACAAAGTTTAACTTTGACCAAATTTTACTTGCAAACTAATAGAAACGGAGGGAGTACTATGTTATGTTTCTACCCATAAAAATCATAAATTGGTTTTACTTTGACGGTTGCTTGTCTAAATATAGCTTCCACCGCATAATGTGATATATGGAATATATGACAAAGGTGGAGTCTTGGAGTATTTCGATCGATCGGTCATATAGGCCTGAGTCAGACATCAAATAGCTTCGATTTGCATTATCCGTAGGACACCTTATATGTATCAAAATCGATATCAAAATCAAAAAGATGAAAGATGTACAATCCAATTTCTCGATTCAATAGAAGTCCAAAGAGGTGCATATGGTACCCAAATAAGAATAGGATAGATATGTCAAAAGCAGGTCTGATTACACCTATTCCTAATCCTAAATAGAATGTAAGGACGTAGGGATTTCTATGTAAACAGAGTATCCTATTTCCATAGGCTCGAATGACCCCTTCTCATAATAAGAATGTGCACGGTCTGATTCGGTATGGAATGAACTTATAATCTGATGATCGAGTCGATTCCATGATTATAAGTTCATAACCCTAGCGCCCATTCCTATTTTGGGCGGAACAGATCTACTAATTCTTTTATTCCAGTTAGTGAGAGGGATCTTGAACTAAGAAATAGACCTAGACTAATTTAGCATCTTGACTGGCTGCTTTTATTTTACTTTGTTGTCGAATAGGATAGGCATACTTTTATTTGCTTTGCCCTATTTACATTCCACATTGAAGTACAACTTTATAAAATTTTAAGGCACGCATCAATTTATGCTCCAAGGTACCTTATCTTTGAATATATACAAGGGCTATCTGAACATATATTTGTTTCTCATTTGATTATGTTATTATATGAATGACGCACGACAGTGCTTATTGTTTCATTTCATTGGGGCTACCAATACCATACATTACTACAATAATTAAACAACTTTTATTCTAATAATCGGGTTCTTGTACCATGGATGTAACGGATCATCTAATCTTCTCTATTATCAAAGGGAGTCGCTGTTTGAACGTCATCAAATTTGGTTTCGTTCCTCTCCTCCCCTCCATGGTTTTGAACAATCCAAACTAAATTGATACTTTACTTAAAATCATGTTCTGCATTAACTCAACTGAATCTTATCAAACCATGTCCTGCATTAATAACTCAATCAAATCAAATCAAATATTCTCAAAACATGAATTAAATCAAACTTTCCTTTCCTTCCCTACCCATACCCAAATCATATCAAAACCTGAACTAAATCAAAACTTTCTTTGCTTTCCCCTACTCATAATCAAATCAAACCAAAATTGGTTTCGCCCCCTCCTCTTTCTTTGTTTAGAATAATCTGAACTAAATCGGTACTTTTCTTGAAAACTAAGTTATGCATTAACTCGATCAAATCTTATCAAAATCATACTCCCTCTGTCCCAGAATATAAGAACGTTTTTGATACTATGCTAGTGTTAAAAACGTTCTTATATTTCGTGACGAAGGGAGTATTTTGCACTAACTCAATCATATCAAATAAAATCGTTCAAAACGTTAATTCAACCAAAACTTTCCTCGCGTTCTCCTACTCATACTCAAATCAAATTTTACCAAAATCTCAACTAAATCAAAACTTTCATTACCTTACTCTATCCATATACTGGAATCAAATCTTAACAAAATCTAGAATATGATGGGTGCAAGATATATGTCGAACACGATTGATGTTGAGCCTCTAAAATATGTATGTCCACGTGGTACGAGCAATTAGCCAGTGAAATTAAAGACACAATTGAACAATTCCTCCAAGGTTGGCGGCTTCCACTCTTGTCTATCCTCTGTCATCGCCGTCCTCTTCCCCAGCAGCACCGGCTGCTCATTCGTCGGAGGGCAATGGTCACCGCCCTTGTCTTTATCACGCGGCGCCGACGTGAGTGTGGCCATCGAGTCCTCCTTCTTCCTAGCTTTGATAATGTCCAGCGCCGACTTGACGGCCTGGTTCCGCGCGGCATGCTTGTTCTTGCCGTATGTCGCGACCCCCACCGTCTGCCCGTCGACGACCACCTTCACGGTGTGGCTCTTGGCCCAGTCTTTGTTCACGATCTTGGCCTGCATCCTCTTGCCTCGGCATAGCTCGTTGAATTCCTGCATCGGCTGCTTCCCCACCGTCTCCGGTCCGATCAGCGGGTCCGCCAGACGCCTGAACTGTTGAGTAAATAGGCAGTTTTTCGATTAAATTAATCCATGAATAAATCATGAGCATGACATGGACAGCATTGATAACATACTGATTATGATCTAACAGAGCATGTACTACGCATATAGTAGAGACATCTACGCATACCGCTAGTACTGCTACAACAGAAAGAAACACGAGAGGGATAAGCGATGTATACCCTCCAATCGGCCACGCGGTGGCGGTGGCGGTGACAGCAGCCGCGGCATCCTCGGCGGCCTTCTTGTCGGCCTCGGCTTTCTCAGCGGCGGCACGGTCGGTGTCGGTCGACATGGTGATGATGAAGGTGATGCGGACGTAGATGAACAGAAGCGAGCAGTCGCGTAGTCGCTACCCAAAAACCTAATCGCCCCTCTCCCCGTACAGGATCCGGAGAGGCGTGGTTTCGGAGGCCTGCTCTCCCGTCAACCGTGTACGCGGTGAACGGGACGGAGTCGCCGGCGGCAGCAGCAGCAGAAGAACGACGTGGGCGTGGAGGCGGAGATGCGTTCTGTTTCGTGACGGCTAGGGTTGGCAGCGCCCCACATATATATGTGCGGCCGCGCGTGGAGAGACGTGGGCTGAACCCACGTCCAAGTCGGTAGCCCACGATCCGACGTCTCAGATCGTGGCCCCACCTGTCAAAGAGTCTCCATTCCTGACCGGCAAAAAGAAGCGCATAGGAGTGAGCTCGGCTCGGCTCAATCCCGCAACCCGCGGCGCGGCGCGTCGTGACGAGGCGTGGCGTGGCGAGGCGAGCGGAGGAGGAGGAGTGCGCGAGGGCCTCATCTCTTCTCAAGCTCCAATAGCATGAGGGAGAGAGTCCCTTATAAACCACTCCAACTCTCCTTCCACTTCCAAGGTGGGACTAAACTTCCCACACACCTAGTGCCATATAACCCACATGGGCCCTTAGAGATTTTTCAGAAATTGCAATATGGGCCTAGAGCCCATCTCAGATTTCAGCAATCCCCCACCAGATCTCGAGGGCCCATAGTGTCCTCTGTTCCAAATACTGTTTTGATATACTAGTGTTTCAGTGAAGACCTGTTAAGGTTGAGCTTCACCTAGAGCAAGTAGCTACATTCCTTCACAACTGAACAATGGACTATGCCTTGAATTGTCAGTTTGGCGTAAAGAAGTTTCACCACATGTCTTACTAGTACTGGGCTGCCGAAGGCTGACCCCTCGGGTGGAGCATATAAGTCACACTCCTGGCCTATTCATGAGTTTACTAGAGATCACCCCAATCTCATAGACTGTGACTAGCAGTCGAGCTCACATAGGTGTGTTCCTCCAAAGATCGCTCTGTAGGATAGCATCTTGCTTATACATATAAGCCTTGGAACACATTAAGACAATAGTCATCCTTCCGTACAGTTTCCGAGAGTATTGCATCTCCAACGGAGTGGGTTAGTAAAGTTACTCTCCTCAGTTCACCACTGGCTTGTTTCCCCAGGTCCTACTTCACGGGATCTCCGATCACATAGGTTGGGTTACCACCATGGTAACTCATGTGGGTCTCATACCCATCTCCCTCGATGCACTATCTATCACTACACGTGATAGCCCTTTCGTAAAGGGATCTGCCAGATTCTTAGCCGTATGGACATAGTCCAACGCTATCACTCCGGAGTTTCTTAATTTTCTGACAGCTTTTAATCTCATTCTTATGTGTTTGGTGGACTTCATGTTGTCCTTTGAACTCTTCACCTTGGTGATGACAGTCTGATTGTCACAGTTCATAAGGATAGCCGGAACCGGTTTATCAACCAATGGCAAGTCCATCAAAAGATCTCGAAGCCATCTCGCTTCAACACCAGATGTGTCTAATGCCGTTAATTCTGCTTCCATTGTCAATCTCGTTAAGATCGTTTGCTTGCAAGACTTCCAGGAAACAGCGCCACCTCCAAGAGTAAACATATACCCAGTTGTGGCCTTCATCTCATCAGCATCAGAGATCCAATTCGCATCACTATACCCTTCAAGTACCGACGGGTATCCGGTATAGTGAAGTCCATAGTTCATAGTACCTTTCAGATAGCGCATAACTCTTTCTACAGCATGCCAATGTACATCACCCGGTTTGGAAACAAACCGGCTCAGTTTGCTCACAGCAAACGCGATGTCAGGCCTCGTTGCGCTTGCTAGGTACATCAGTGAACCAATGATTTGAGAGTATCTCAATTGATCTTTAGCCATGCCTTTGGACTTTCGAATCAACACGCTAGGATCATATGGTGTTTGAGATGGTGTGCAGTCCGAATATCCAAAGCGACTCAACACCTTCTCAACATAATGGGATTGCAGAAGTGTGATCCCACCCTCATTATCTCTCAGTAGCTTGATATTCAAGATAACATCAGCCACACCAAGATCCTTCATCTCAAAGTTCTGAGATAGAAAGGACTTAACCTCCTCAATGACTTTGAGGTTGGTTCCGAATATCAGTATGTCATCAACATACAAGCACAGTATAACTCCTTCGCCCCCACCATGGCGATAGTATACACATTTATCAGCCTCATTAACAACGAAACCAACAGATGTCAGAGTTGTATTAAACTTATCATGCCATTGCTTAGGTGCTTGTTTCAGGCCATATAAAGATTTTATCAACCTACACACCTTTCTTTCCTGACCATCTATCACAAAGCCATCAGGCTGTTGCATGTAGATTTCCTCCTTTAGCTCTCCATTTAGAAAAGCCGTCTTAACATCCATCTGATGGACGAGAAGACCATGTGAGGCCGCCAACGAGAGTAATACTCGAATGGTGGTCAGTCTAGCCACAGGTGAATAAGTATCAAAGAAATCTTCCTCTTCTTGCTGGTCATAGCCCTTGGCCACAAGCCTAGCCTTGTACTTTTCAATCGTACCATCGGGCCTAAGCTTCTTTTTGAACACCCACTTACATCCCAGTGGTTTGCAACCATAGGGACAGTCGGTGATCTCCCATGTCCCGTTAGCCATGATGGAATCCATCTCGCTACGGACCGCATCCTTCCAGTAGTCAGCTTCTGGAGAGGCATACGCTTCTGAAATAGAAGTGGGAGTATCATCCACGAGGTACACGAAGAAATCATCACCAAAGGTCTTTGCAGTCCTTTGTCTCTTGCCCCTACCAAGGGTTTCCTCGTCATCCTCCTCGGGATTTTCATCATGTGTTTGTTCATAATATTCCATAGGGATGGCAGGTTCAGGAGTCTCCTCAGATTCCTGTCTAGAAGTGCTTTGCATATCTCTCATAGGAAAAATATCCTCAAAGAATGTAGCATCCTTAGACTCCATAATTGTACCGATCTTCTGGTCAGGTACCTCAGATTTCACTACTAGAAATCTATAGCCAACGCTGTTCTTAGCGTAGCCCAAATTAATGCAGTCCACGGTCTTATGTCCAAGCTTACGCTTTTTGGGGATCGGCACGTTGACTTTCGCCAAACAGCCCCAAGTGCGCAAGTACGAGAGTGTCGTCCTTCTCTTTGCCCATTTCCCATAGGGAGTGATCTCACTATCCTTTGTCGGAACTTTATTCAGGACATGACATGCCGTCAATATAGCCTCCCCCCACCATGCCTTGGATAAACCCGATGTATCTAACATGGCGTTAACCAAATCAGTTAGAGTACGATTTTTCCGCTCGGCAACCCCGTTTGATTGGGGTGAATAGGGAGGCGTCCTCTCATGAATAATGCCGTGTTCCGCACAGAAGGAATCAAACTCACTCGAGAAGTACTCTCCACCACGATCTGACCGGACTCGTTTAATTTTCTTTTCAAGTTGATTTTCAACTTCTGCCTTATAGATTTTAAAGTAGTGTAGAGCCTCATCTTTAGTATTTAACAGATACACATAGCAATATCTAGTGGAATCATCTATCAATGTCATGAAGTATCTCTTTCCACCTTTAGTCAACACACCATTCATCTCGCAAAGATCAGAATGTATGAGTTCTAATGGTGCCAGGTGTCTCTCCTCCGCGGCCTTATGAGGCTTGCGAGGTTGCTTAGCTTGCACACATGAAAGGCACTTAGAACCTTTGGCTAAAGTGAAACTCGGGATTAAATCCAACTTGGCTAGCCGCGTCATAACACCAAAACTAATGTGACAAAGACGTGAATGCCAAACTTCAGATTCATTAACATTCGAATGAATATGATTCACGACTTTATTACAAAAATCTGCGAGGGAAAGGCGGAACATCCCTCCGCTCTCATAACCTTTTCCAACAAATAGTCCATACTTAGTAACAACTAATTTATTAGACTCGAATACCAACTTAAACCCTTCTCTACATAGAAGGGAGCCACTAACGAGGTTCTTCTTGATGGCGGGGACATGCTGCACGTTCTTCAGCTGCACGATCCTTCCCGAAGTAAACTTCAGATCGACCGTGCCAACACCATGAACAGAAGCACTCGCGCCATTCCCCATCAATACGGACCCGTGGCCTGTGACCTGGTAAGAAGAGAACAATGAAATGTCAGCACACACATGAACACCTGCACCTGTATCCACCCACCAATCGGTAGGCTGAAACACTGAAAAAACAGTAAATAAATTACCGTACCCAGATGCACCATTCTCATTGTTGCTCACAATCATGTTGACAGACTTGGAGTCCTGTCCTGGCTTCTTAAACTTGTTTGGGCACTTGTTGGCCCAATGTTCAGCCGAACCACAAGTAAAGCAGCCTTCATCCTTCTTGTTCTTCTTGAAGGTCTTCTTACCCTTCTTCTTAAAGTCGGCAGTCTGTTGGACACCGTTCTTTCCCCTGGGCTTGTGGGAATTGGAGTTCTTCTGATGCACCATATTGGCCACAGAAGTTCCTTCGACCCCTTTTCCGTGTGAGTCCTTTGCCCTTGAGTTCTGCTCAACACTCAGATGGCCAATGACATCCTCCACAGAGAATTCACGCCTCTGATGTTTCAGAGTGGTGGCAAAGTTCCTCCAGGAATTGGGGAGCTTAGCGATTATGCAGCCCGCGACAAATTTGCCCGGTAACTCGCACTTAAGAAGCTCAAGCTCCTTAACAATGCATATTATCTCATGAGCCTGCTCCAATACAGGACGGTTTTCAACCATCTTGTAATCGTGGAACTGCTCTATAATATACATCTCGCTCCCTGCATCGGCAGCCCCGAACTTAGATTCGAGCGCCTCCCACAAGTCCTTGGCAGACCGCATATGTAAATATGCATCAACCAGCTTATCTCCAATCACGCTCAGAACTGCCCCGAGGAACACCACGGTGGCCTCCTTAAACGCCTTCTCCTGTTCAGGAGCGATCGTTCCTGTAGGAGTCACACCGGCGACCCAGAACACGTTCATGGCCGTGAGCCATAAGGTGGTTTTAGTCTGCCAACGCTTAAAGTACGTCCCCGTAAACGGGGACGGTTTCAGTGCAGCAGCAAAACCAGAATTCGAAAAACTCCTACAGATATTAGGTTTTTGGATTGTTGAGTAAATAGGCAGTTTTTCAATTAAATTAATCCATGAATAAATCATGAGCATGACATGGACAGCATTGATAACATACTGATTATGATCTAACAGAGCATGTACTACGCATATAGTAGAGACATCTACGCATACCGCTAGTACTGCTACAACAGAAAGAAACACGAGAGGGATAAGCGATGTATACCCTCCAATCGGCCACGCGGTGGCGGTGGCGGTGACAGCAGCCGCGGCATCCTCGGCGGCCTTCTTGTCGGCCTCGGCTTTCTTAGCGGCGGCACGGTCGGTGTCGGTCGACATGGTGATGATGAAGGTGATGCGGACGTAGATGAACAGAAGCGAGCAGTCGCGTAGTCGCTACCCAAAAACCTAATCGCCCCTCTCCCCGTACAGGATCCGGAGAGGCGTGGTTTCGGAGGCCTGCTCTCCCGTCAACCGTGTACGCGGTGAACGGGACGGAGTCGCCGGCGGCAGCAGCAGCAGAAGAACGACGTGGGCGTGGAGGCGGAGATGCGTTCTGTTTCGTGACGGCTAGGGTTGGCAGCGCCCCACATATATATGTGCGGCCGCGCGTGGACAGACGTGGGCTGAACCCACGTCCAAGTCGGTAGCCCACGATCCGACGTCTCCGATCGTGGCCCCACCTGTCAAAGACTCTCCGTTCCTGACCGGCAAAAAGAAGCGCATAGGAGTGAGCTCGGCTCGGCTCAATCCCGCAACCCGCGGCGCGGCGCGTCGTGACGAGGCGTGGCGTGGCGAGGCGAGCGGAGGAGGAGGAGTGCGCGAGGGCCTCATCTCTTCTCAAGCTCCAATAGCATGAGGGAGAGAGTCCCTTATAAACCACTCCAACTCTCCTTCCACTTCCAAGGTGGGACTAAACTTCCCACACACCTAGTGCCATATAACCCACATGGGCCCTTAGAGATTTTTCAGAAATTGCAATATGGGCCTAGAGCCCATCTCAGATTTCAGCAATCCCCCACCAGATCTCGAGGGCCCATAGTGTCCTCTGTTCCAAATACTGTTTTGATATACTAGTGTTTCAGTGAAGACCTGTTAAGGTTGAGCTTCACCTAGAGCAAGTAGCTACATTCCTTCACAACTGAACAATGGACTATGCCTTGAATTGTCAGTTTGGCGTAAAGAAGTTTCACCACATGTCTTACTAGTACTGGGCTGCCGAAGGCTGA
>NC_057798.1:707532582-707549073 GCF_018294505.1 Triticum aestivum | reverse complement strand
GAAGCTCAAGCTCCTTAACAATGCATATTATCTCATGAGCCTGCTCCAATACAGGACGGTTTTCAACCATCTTGTAATCGTGGAACTGCTCTATAATATACATCTCGCTCCCTGCATCGGCAGCCCCGAACTTAGATTCGAGCGCCTCCCACAAGTCCTTGGCAGACCGCATATGTAAATATGCATCAACCAGCTTATCTCCAATCACGCTCAGAACTGCCCCGAGGAACACCACGGTGGCCTCCTTAAACGCCTTCTCCTGTTCAGGAGCGATCGTTCCTGTAGGAGTCACACCGGCGACCCAGAACACGTTCATGGCCGTGAGCCATAAGGTGGTTTTAGTCTGCCAACGCTTAAAGTACGTCCCCGTAAACGGGGACGGTTTCAGTGCAGCAGCAAAACCAGAATTCGAAAAACTCCTACAGATATTAGGTTTTTGGATTGTTGAGTAAATAGGCAGTTTTTCAATTAAATTAATCCATGAATAAATCATGAGCATGACATGGACAGCATTGATAACATACTGATTATGATCTAACAGAGCATGTACTACGCATATAGTAGAGACATCTACGCATACCGCTAGTACTGCTACAACAGAAAGAAACACGAGAGGGATAAGCGATGTATACCCTCCAATCGGCCACGCGGTGGCGGTGGCGGTGATAGCAGCCGCGGCATCCTCAGCGGCCTTCTTGTCGGCCTCGGCTTTCTCAGCGGCGGCACGGTCGGTGTCGGTCGACATGGTGATGATGAAGGTGATGCGGACGTAGATGAACAGAAGCGAGCAGTCGCGTAGTCGCTACCCAAAAACCTAATCGCCCCTCTCCCCGTACAGGATCCGGAGAGGCGTGGTTTCGGAGGCCTGCTCTCCCGTCAACCGTGTACGCGGTGAACGGGACGGAGTCGCCGGCGGCAGCAGCAGCAGAAGAACGACGTGGGCGTGGAGGCGGAGATGCGTTCTGTTTCGTGACGGCTAGGGTTGGCAGCGCCCCACATATATATGTGCGGCCGCGCGTGGAGAGATGTGGGCTGAACCCACGTCCAAGTCGGTAGCCCACGATCCGACGTCTCAGATCGTGGCCCCACCTGTCAAAGACTCTCCGTTCCTGACCGGCAAAAAGAAGCGCATAGGAGTGAGCTCGGCTCGGCTCAATCCCGCAACCCGCGGCGCGGCGCGTCGTGACGAGGCGTGGCGTGGCGAGGCGAGCGGAGGAGGAGGAGTGCGCGAGGGCCTCATCTCTTCTCAAGCTCCAATAGCATGAGGGAGAGAGTCCCTTATAAACCACTCCAACTCTCCTTCCACTTCCAAGGTGGGACTAAACTTCCCACACACCTAGTGCCATATAACCCACATGGGCCCTTAGAGATTTTTCAGAAATTGCAATATGGGCCTAGAGCCCATCTCAGATTTCAGCAATCCCCCACCAGATCTCGAGGGCCCATAGTGTCCTCTGTTCCAAATACTGTTTTGATATACTAGTGTTTCAGTGAAGACCTGTTAAGGTTGAGCTTCACCTAGAGCAAGTAGCTACATTCCTTCACAACTGAACAATGGACTATGCCTTGAATTGTCAGTTTGGCGTAAAGAAGTTTCACCACATGTCTTACTAGTACTGGGCTGCCGAAGGCTGACCCCTCGGGTGGAGCATATAAGTCACACTCCTGGCCTATTCATGAGTTTACTAGAGATCACCCCAATCTCATAGACTGTGACTAGCAGTCGGGCTCACATAGGTGTGTTCCTTCAAAGATCGCTCTGTAGGATAGCATCTTGCTTATACATATAAGCCTTGGAACACATTAAGACAATAGTCATCCTTCCGTACAGTTTCCGAGAGTATTGCATCTCCAACGGAGTGGGTTAGTAAAGTTACTCTCCTCAGTTCACCACTGGCTTGTTTCCCCAGGTCCTACTTCACGGGATCTCCGATCACATAGGTTGGGTTACCACCATGGTAACTCATGTGGGTTTCATACCCATCTCCCTCGATGCACTATCTATCACTACACGTGATAGCCCTTTCGTAAAGGGATCTGCCAGATTCTTAGCCGTATGGACATAGTCCAACGCTATCACTCCGGAGTTTCTTAATTTTCTGACAGCTTTTAATCTCATTCTTATGTGTTTGGTGGACTTCATGTTGTCCTTTGAACTCTTCACCTTGGTGATGACAGTCTGATTGTCACAGTTCATAAGGATAGCCGGAACCGGTTTATCAACCAATGGCAAGTCCATCAAAAGATCTCGAAGCCATCTCGCTTCAACACCAGATGTGTCTAATGCCGTTAATTCTGCTTCCATTGTCGATCTCGTTAAGATCGTTTGCTTGCAAGACTTCCAGGAAACAGCGCCACCTCCAAGAGTAAACATATACCCAGTTGTGGCCTTCATCTCATCAGCATCAGAGATCCAATTCGCATCACTATACCCTTCAAGTACCGACGGGTATCCGGTATAGTGAAGTCCATAGTTCATAGTACCTTTCAGATAGTGCATAACTCTTTCTACAGCATGCCAATGTACATCACCCGGTTTGGAAACAAACCGGCTCAGTTTGCTCACAGCAAACGCGATGTCAGGCCTCGTTGCGCTTGCTAGGTACATCAGTGAACCAATGATTTGAGAGTATCTCAATTGATCTTTAGCCATGCCTTTGGACTTTCGAATCAACACGCTAGGATCATATGGTGTTTGAGATGGTGTGCAGTCCGAATATCCAAAGCGACTCAACACCTTCTCAACATAATGGGATTGCAGAAGTGTGATCCCACCCTCATTATCTCTCAGTAGCTTGATATTCAAGATAACATCAGCCACACCAAGATCCTTCATCTCAAAGTTCTGAGACAGAAAGGACTTAACCTCCTCAATGACTTTGAGGTTGGTTCCGAATATCAGTATGTCATCAACATACAAGCACAGTATAACTCCTTCGCCCCCACCATGGCGATAGTATACACATTTATCAGCCTCATTGACAACGAAACCAACAGATGTCAGAGTTGTATTAAACTTATCATGCCATTGCTTAGGTGCTTGTTTCAGGCCATATAAAGATTTTATCAACCTACACACCTTTCTTTCCTGACCATCTATCACAAAGCCATCAGGCTGTTGCATGTAGATTTCCTCCTTTAGCTCTCCATTTAGAAAAGCCGTCTTAACATCCATCTGATGGACGAGAAGACCATGTGAGGCCGCCAACGAGAGTAATACTCGAATGGTGGTCAGTCTAGCCACAGGTGAATAAGTATCAAAGAAATCTTCCTCTTCTTGCTGGTCATAGCCCTTGGCCACAAGCCTAGCCTTGTACTTTTCAATCGTACCATCGGGCCTAAGCTTCTTTTTGAACACCCACTTACATCCCAGTGGTTTGCAACCATAGGGACAGTCAGTGATCTCCCATGTCCCGTTAGCCATGATGGAATCCATCTCGCTACGGACCGCATCCTTCCAGTAATCAGCTTCTGGAGAGGCATACGCTTCTGAAATAGAAGTGGGAGTATCATCCACGAGGTACACGAAGAAATCATCACCAAAGGTCTTTGCAGTCCTTTGTCTCTTGCCCCTACCAAGGGTTTCCTCGTCATCCTCCTCGGGATTTTCATCATGTGTTTGTTCATAATATTCCATAGGGATGGCAGGTTCAGGAGTCTCCTCAGATTCCTGTCTAGAAGTGCTTTGCATATCTCTCATAGGAAAAATATCCTCAAAGAATGTAGCATCCTTAGACTCCATAATTGTACCGATCTTCTGGTCAGGTACCTCAGATTTCACTACTAGAAATCTATAGCCAACGCTGTTCTTAGCGTAGCCCAAATTAATGCAGTCCACGGTCTTATGTCCAAGCTTACGCTTTTTGGGGATCGGCACGTTGACTTTCGCCAAACAGCCCCAAGTGCGCAAGTACGAGAGTGTCGTCCTTCTCTTTGCCCATTTCCCATAGGGAGTGATCTCACTATCCTTTGTCGGAACTTTATTCAGGACATGACATGCCGTCAATATAGCCTCCCCCCACCATGCCTTGGATAAACCCGATGTATCTAACATGGCGTTAACCAAATCAGTTAGAGTACGATTTTTCCGCTCGGCAACCCCGTTTGATTGGGGTGAATAGGGAGGCGTCCTCTCATGAATAATGCCGTGTTCCGCACAGAAGGAATCAAACTCACTCGAGAAGTACTCTCCACCACGATCTGACCGGACTCGTTTAATTTTCTTTTCAAGTTGATTTTCAACTTCTGCCTTATAGATTTTAAAGTAGTGTAGAGCCTCATCTTTAGTATTTAACAGATACACATAGCAATATCTAGTGGAATCATCTATCAATGTCATGAAGTATCTCTTTCCACCTTTAGTCAACACACCATTCATCTCGCAAAGATCAGAATGTATGAGTTCTAATGGTGCCAGGTGTCTCTCCTCCGCGGCCTTATGAGGCTTGCGAGGTTGCTTAGCTTGCACACATGAAAGGCACTTAGAACCTTTGGCTAAAGTGAAACTCGGGATTAAATCCAACTTGGCTAGCCGCGTCATAACACCAAAACTAATGTGACAAAGACGTGAATGCCAAACTTCAGATTCATTAACATTCGAATGAATATGATTCACGACTTTATTACAAAAATCTGCGAGGGAAAGGCGGAACATCCCTCCGCTCTCATAACCTTTTCCAACAAATAGTCCATACTTAGTAACAACTAATTTATTAGACTCGAATACCAACTTAAACCCTTCTCTACATAGAAGGGAGCCACTAACGAGGTTCTTCTTGATGGCGGGGACATGCTGCACGTTCTTCAGCTGCACGATCCTTCCCGAAGTAAACTTCAGATCGACCGTGCCAACACCATGAACAGAAGCACTCGCGCCATTCCCCATCAATACGGACCCGTGGCCTGTGACCTGGTAAGAAGAGAACAATGAAATGTCAGCACACACATGAACACCTGCACCTGTATCCACCCACCAATCGGTAGGCTGAAACACTGAAAAAACAGTAAATAAATTACCGTACCCAGATGCACCATTCTCATTGTTGCTCACAATCATGTTGACAGACTTGGAGTCCTGTCCTGGCTTCTTAAACTTGTTTGGGCACTTGTTGGCCCAATGTTCAGCCGAACCACAAGTAAAGCAGCCTTCATCCTTCTTGTTCTTCTTGAAGGTCTTCTTACCCTTCTTCTTAAAGTCGGCAGTCTGTTGGACACCGTTCTTTCCCCTGGGCTTGTGGGAATTGGAGTTCTTCTGATGCACCATATTGGCCACAGAAGTTCCTTCGACCCCTTTTCCGTGTGAGTCCTTTGCCCTTGAGTTCTGCTCAACACTCAGATGGCCAATGACATCCTCCACAGAGAATTCACGCCTCTGATGTTTCAGAGTGGTGGCAAAGTTCCTCCAGGAATTGGGGAGCTTAGCGATTATGCAGCCCGCGACAAATTTGCCCGGTAACTCGCACTTAAGAAGCTCAAGCTCCTTAACAATGCATATTATCTCATGAGCCTGCTCCAATACAGGACGGTTTTCAACCATCTTGTAATCGTGGAACTGCTCTATAATATACATCTCGCTCCCTGCATCGGCAGCCCCGAACTTAGATTCGAGCGCCTCCCACAAGTCCTTGGCAGACCGCATATGTAAATATGCATCAACCAGCTTATCTCCAATCACGCTCAGAACTGCCCCGAGGAACACCACGGTGGCCTCCTTAAACGCCTTCTCCTGTTCAGGAGCGATCGTTCCTGTAGGAGTCACACCGGCGACCCAGAACACGTTCATGGCCGTGAGCCATAAGGTGGTTTTAGTCTGCCAACGCTTAAAGTACGTCCCCGTAAACGGGGACGGTTTCAGTGCAGCAGCAAAACCAGAATTCGAAAAACTCCTACAGATATTAGGTTTTTGGATTGTTGAGTAAATAGGCAGTTTTTCAATTAAATTAATCCATGAATAAATCATGAGCATGACATGGACAGCATTGATAACATACTGATTATGATCTAACAGAGCATGTACTACGCATATAGTAGAGACATCTACGCATACCGCTAGTACTGCTACAACAGAAAGAAACACGAGAGGGATAAGCGATGTATAACCTCCAATCGGCCACGCGGTGGCGGTGGCGGTGACAGCAGCCGCGGCATCCTCGGCGGCCTTCTTGTCGGCCTCGGCTTTCTTAGCGGCGGCACGGTCGGTGTCGGTCGACATGGTGATGATGAAGGTGATGCGGACGTAGATGAACAGAAGCGAGCAGTCGCGTAGTCGCTACCCAAAAACCTAATCGCCCCTCTCCCCGTACAGGATCCGGAGAGGCGTGGTTTCGGAGGCCTGCTCTCCCGTCAACCGTGTACGCGGTGAACGGGACGGAGTCGCCGGCGGCAGCAGCAGCAGAAGAACGACGTGGGCGTGGAGGCGGAGATGCGTTCTGTTTCGTGACGGCTAGGGTTGGCAGCGCCCCACATATATATGTGCGGCCGCGCGTGGAGAGACGTGGGCTGAACCCACGTCCAAGTCGGTAGCCCACGATCCGACGTCTCAGATCGTGGCCCCACCTGTCAAAGACTCTCCGTTCCTGACCGGCAAAAAGAAGCGCATAGGAGTGAGCTCGGCTCGGCTCAATCCCGCATCCCGCAACCCGCGGCGCGGCGCGTCGGGACGAGGCGTGGCGTGGCGAGGCGAGCGGAGGAGGAGGAGTGCGCGAGGGCCTCATCTCTTCTCAAGCTCCAATAGCATGAGGGAGAGAGTCCCTTATAAACCACTCCAACTCTCCTTCCACTTCCAAGGTGGGACTAAACTTCCCACACACCTAGTGCCATATAACCCACATGGGCCCTTAGAGATTTTTCAGAAATTGCAATATGGGCCTAGAGCCCATCTCAGATTTCAGCATGAACGCCCGCCAGACCTGCTCGTTGTCGCCGCCGGAGTCGAGGAACACGGCACCGATGAGCGACTCGACGATGTCGGAAAGGCACTTGGGCGCCCTGACTTGCCCGTTGGAGTGGACCGGGTAGGCGGCGATTTCCGCCGCGAAGTCCTTGGCGTGCTGCTTGAGGAAGGGCGTCCCGTGGCGGAGGAAGCGATTGAGGCCGTGCGCGACGGCGGCGCGCGCGAGCTTCTCGCGGTCGACGTTGAGGCTGTGGAGGCGGGTGAGCGGGCCCGGGCGCAGCGCTGGGTGCGCGATGTACAGGTGGCTCGCCACCACCACGTTGATGGCGCGGTCGCCTAGGAACTCGAGCCGCTCGTACGTCGCGCCCGCGCCGCCGGCCCGCGACCCGCGGAAGGAGCCGTGCGTGAGTGCCGCCCCTACCAGGGCCTTGTCCGCGAAGGTGTAACCCAGGATGGCCTCCACGGCGGCGATGGCGTCGGGAGCTTTGCTCCGCGCCTCCGTCGCTGCACCAGCCGGCACCTTCTCTTTCGCCGCCACGCCGGGCGAGGCGCGTGCGTGTTTGTCGGCCGAGACGTTGACAGGGTCGACGACGACATTGCTCTGTGATGCCTCCTCTTCGGGCGCCGCACCAGCCAGCGCGCCGGTGTGCCTGCCGGCGCCGGCCCCAAGGTCGATGCTCAGCGAGGCCTCGATCGCATCTGCCCTTTCCCCATCTGCGTGCGCGTGGCCGTTGCTCGGTGCGAAGGACGACGTGGCGACGGCGTGCACCTCATCCCGTACCGTCGCGACGGCGAAGTTTGAGGCGACCATGATCGGATCTTAAAGTCTTGTCAATGTCTCTGCATCCGCGGCTATATAGTCGTCATCGTCGTCGTCGTCTGCAGGCACATTGGAAGTAAATCCGGTGTTAGGTTTTAAAGATCGTCTCGTGCTCGTCTAAAAAAAAGTTTTTTTTATCAAAGAAGGGCTTGCCCCTTTCGATTTTCATTACTGAAAACCACAGAATTCTACATAAGAGTTCAAAAGGAAACGAAAAGATCCAACCGGATTCAACAGGATCAAATAGCAACCCCAACGACCAACAAGGGTCAGCCACACCACATATCCCCAAGTTCACAACTGCCAAACCGGGTTCAAACTACCTTGAGAGCCATAACATAAACGCAGAAGCAAAAGTAGCAAAAAAAGAGCCAAGGATCTATTCTACAGGAGAACCAAACATCAGGTTCACCACCGCAGGAGAGACTTTCTTCATTCCAATCTAGCAATATTGATCCTCCACCCCTGCTTGGCTGTGAACACTTCATTTGTTGCCTGCTCTAGCACCCTTGCTCCCAGCTCCAACGTTTTTCTTAACGACTCCTTTATCTGCATAATAGACCAGTCAATTAACCACCTGCACATTAGCTTGACAACATATAAAGGATCATTTATCCTTTTATTCTCAAAGATAATTGCATTTCTGCTTTTCCAAATTAACCAAAGCAGGGCTGAAATCCCCACCAGCACCAGTTTTTTATCATCTTTGTTAAATTTCCTAATCCAGCCTCCAAAACAATCTTTCACACTAGATGGCACAGTTTTAAAACCACACACACATCTGACCAAACTCCATAACAATGAAGCAACCGAGCAAGAGAAGAATAGATGATCAATTGGTTCATCTTTCCCACACAGGACACATCTTTTCTCACCCTTCCATCCTTTTTTAAGCAGTACATCTCTAGTTAGGATGCTTTTTTTTATTAATCAACCATAAAAACACTTTCAATTTCGTAGGTACTTTAATCTTCCATAAGTATTTCTGTGGGAATTTCATCCCAACAGCTATCAATTTCCTATACAAGGATCCCACAAAGAATTTATGATCAGCAGTGAGGGTCCAGAGGATTTTGTCCTCCCCTCCCTGCATTTGAATTTCCTCACATCTTTTTTTGAGACTGTTCCAAAGCTCCACAGTCTCTCCATGCAGGGTTCTTCTAAATCTAAATCCATGCCAACCCTTCTGTATGGCCTCCTCCACAGTAATGTTATGGTCAAAGGATATATCATACAGTCTACGGTAAGCCTCCCTCAAAGGTTTATCATCAACCCATGAATCTTCCCAAAACCTAGTATTTCTCCCATGCCCCAACTTTTTCGTTACAAATTTGTAAAAGATTTCTTTGATTTTTAGTAGGCTAGCCCAGAATTGTGAGTCCCCTGGCTTTTTACATATTAAAGCCAAACACCCCCCTTTTCTATATTTGTCTTCCAAAATATCCTGCCACAGGCCCTTTTCATTTTCCATTTTCCAAAACCATTTAGCCAGAAGTGCAATATTCATTATTTCCAGATTCAGTATCCCCAAGCCCCTCATTTCTTTGGGCAGGCAACAATCTTTCCAATTCACTAGATGGTATTTTTTGACATTCTCATCCTCTTGCCACACCAGCCTGGATCTGAAGAAATCAGCTTTCTTTATAATCCCCTTAGGCACAGCATAAAAGGACATCATAAACAAAGGTATATTAGTCAGGCAGGCTTGCACCAAGGTTATTCTTCCTGCAATGGAGCCCAGTAACTTCCCCTGCCAACACCTACATCTTTTTTCAATTTTATCAGTTACACATCCCCAATGAGAATTCCTGATTCTGTTCTCAGATACAGGCATCCCCATGTATTTTATGGGCAAATCCCCCATCTTACATGTTAGTATTTCTTGGTATATCATTTGCTTTTCTCTGGCTTTGCCAAACAACAGTAATTCACTTTTGTGAAAGTTTATTTTAAGCCCAGACATTTGCTCAAAAGCTCCTAGTATGAGTTTAAGGTTTTTCACACTTTCTATCTCATCCTTTATCAAGAATATGGTATCATCAGCATATTGTAACATATTAATCCCCTTCCCTCTATCACTGTTTAACACCCCTTTAACCAAGTCATGCTTTAGGGCATTACTCATTATGAAGGCTAGGGCATCAGCAGCAATGTCAAACAGCAAAGGGGACATGGCATCCCCTTGCCTCAATCCTTTAAAGGTTTTAAAGTATGGGCCAGTTTCATCATTCACTTTAATTCCAACATGTCCCCCTCTCATAGTTTCCATCACCCAGTCACACCATTTGTCAGGAAACCCCTTCATTTTCAACATTTGTATAACAAAGGGCCACTTAATTTTGTCATATGCTTTCTCAAAATCTACTTTAAAAACTAGGGCATCTTCTTTATTCTTATGAAAGGAATTCAGAGCCTCATGCAAAATCACAATCCCTTCCATAATATATCTGCCTTTAATAAAGGCAGTTTGGGTTTTAGAAATCACAGGGGCCACACACTTAGCCAGCCTGTTCATCAGAATCTTAGTGATGATTTTAAAACTAACATTCAGCAGGCAAATGGGCCTAAACTTCTGAATTTGTTTAGCATCATTAGTTTTTGGGATTAAAGTAATTATGCCATAGTTGAGTCTAGCAATATTAATTTCCCCTTTTGCAAAACCATCTACTAGGTTTTTCAGATCCCATTTGACCACTTCCCAAAAATCTTGGTAAAAGTCGGCAGGGAATCCATCAGGGCCAGGGCTTTTATTTCTTTTCATCCCAAATACCACTTGATGAATTTCATTTAAGGAGAAAGGTGTCAAGAGCTCCTCTCTTTCTTGTTCATTGATTTTATCCATCTCCATCTCTATCAATGAGATACTAGATTCTTCAGGATGTCCAAATAATTCTTTATAAAATTTGGTGATATATTCCATCAACTTCTCATCCCCTTCTATAATCCCTTCCTCCTGTTCAAGGGAAACAATTTTGTTTTTTCTTCTTCTCCCATTTACCTTAGCATGATAATATCTAGTATTTCTGTCTCCATCTTTAATCTCCGAATCTTTATATCTTTGCAACCATTTCATCTCCTCTTGCATCATTACTCTTTTTAGTTGGGCTCTAAGCTCTTTCTGTTCACTTCTATCCACCGCACTTAAACCCATAACCTCAGCTCTCTTATCTAAATCATCAAGCTCCTTTATTATTTCCATTTTTATTTTTCTGTACCAAGCATCAATATTTCTATTCCATCCTTTAGCTTTTTGTCTCAATTTCCTCAACCTTGATTGCCATCTATCCAGAACATTCCCTAAGTATCTCTCATTCCAGGTGTTATATACCAACTCTCTAAAGCCTTCTCTCAGCAGCCAAGCATTTTCATATCTAAAAATATATTTATGAGCATGAGTTTCCCCTGTGTCCATGAACAAAGGAGTATGATCAGAAATCTCTCTAGCAAAGGCTTGCAGTATGGTGAGTGGGTATTTTTCCTCCCAAGCTGGGCACATCAGCACTCTATCTAGTTTTTCAAAAGTAGGATCCTCCTAATTATTAGCCCAAGTGTATTTTCTCCCATTCAGGGGTAATTCCCTAAGCCCTGCTTGTTCAATAATGGCATTGAACATGAAAGACCATTGTTCATTAAGCATAGGTTTGTTCTTCTCTTTTCCACTTCTGATAATGTTGAAGTCTCCCCCAACCAAGCAAGGCAGAGGATTATCATGATATAATCTTGCCAATTCAGCAAGGAAACCTACTTTTCCCTCCTTCTGTGCATCCCCATATACAGTGACCAAATTCTAGTGCATTTTGATATTTTTATCAAATATTAACATTCTCAAGAAATATTGTCCTTTTTCAATATTTTCTACATTAAACACATCTTTGTTAACCCCCACCAGGATCCCCCCTGACATGCCTCTGGGTGGATTCCAACTCCATTGAAAATTCCTCCCTCCACACAAATTACGCAACTCATTTTTTGTGAAGTCTTGCTTTATGGTCTCAGAGAGTCCAATAAAGTCCAGCTTCTGATCCATAATCATTTCCCTAACATATCTTTTCTTGTGATCTTGTCCTATACCTCTTACATTCCAGAAAACGCCCCTCATTATTCTATACTTGACCACAAAAAGACCAAAAATCTATATCTAATGCAAATACAGAGAAGATTCTCAATTAGAACCTCTTATCTTTTTTCCTTCTTTGAAGGACTCCAATCCCAAGTGATTGCTTCACACAGTCAAGTGCTGGTGAGCGTTTCCTACCACTTTTTCCCCCAGAGAACATTCCCCTTAGTTTTTTCATCTGTTGTTCCTCAATATCCACATCAGAATGTTCATAATCTGAACACAATTCCTCAAGGGTTATGTCTCCAGTATTAATATATACTGGGACATCCTTTTCAGATTTATCATTCTCTTCACATTCCCCCTCTGATTTACCACTTTTTTCTCTTTTAATATTCTGAAAGTATAGCTCTCTTCTAGCTATTTCCATCTTATTAATAATATCAATATTTTTATCAATCATCTCTATGGAACACCCTAGATCAATCCCCACTAGAGAACTAATATGTAATAAGGAGGCATCAGCAAAAGCCAGTTCAGAATTCTTACCATAATTGTCTCTCTCCTCAGCTCTGCTTTTAGCCATATCCTCAATTTTCTTGTCTTCCCTTCCTTTGTTTCTCAGGCTTCTCTTGATTTCAACATCTTTCTCCTCCCCTTCTTTATCCAGGATCTCACTTCCATGTATTTCGGCCATTTTCTCCCCCAAAGTCCCAATAGATTCTTGGCTAGCATTATAATCAGTGGGCTCATTATATTTCCCAGACTCAGTATCTTCCTTTTTCTGTTGAGTCTCTTTCTCATAATCTTCAAGGTCCATATTAGCTAACTCCATTTCATACTCCTCTCTATTGGTAGCCTCTTGTGCCAGTTTCTGAATTTCTTCAAGTTGTTTTTTACTAATCTCCTGCAACTCTGTCTGAATCTTTTCCAATTCTCTGATTCTGTTTTCATTTTTAGCCCATAGTGCACTGTTTCTAATCTTGTCTTCCTCCAAGCTTTTGATCTTACTGAACATGATTTCACTTTCTTTTTGCCATTTTCCTCTCTCCAAAGCCATCTCCTTTTGCCACTGCATTATGGTTTCTTCCACTTGAGCTTTCATTCCTTCAATTCTTTTATCCACCTCCTCACTTTGTTTCAGGGATAAGCATCCCAGAGAAACCCCTCTATGTTCATTATCCTCCATTCTAGTCCTCTTCCTGTTGTCAATCTCTTCCTCTCCCCCTTCTGAGAAATTACTGCTATCATTTTTCCTCTTCTCTTCCTTGTACCAGCCAATCTCCACCACCTTCTCAGCTTCTACCCCAATTCTAAACATAAGAAGATCAGGGGAAGTGATTTCCACTTGAGTTGGTATTTTCTCCACATCTCTGATACCACACTTTGCTCTAATTTTCTCTTCATTTATAGTATCCATATCAATCTCCAGGACAGGTCCAACTGCAGCAGCCACCTCACAAACACCCAAGAAATGCCTGAAACAATCTGGAACTCTGGCCAGCCTGACCCAAATTGTGTGCATCTTCCCAACAGCTTGATGATCAAGGGACCAGGGTTGAACCTTGATCACCACCCCTGTCTCCAGCAGTTTGAAGTCATTAAACTTGGCCAGCTCCACCAACTTTGCTTTATTGGGAAATCTCATCATGTATCCATTCTTTCCAAATTCCCTCACTCTCCATTGCCAGCCCTAGTCAAACATTTCCTCCATAGCTTTCACAAGCTCAGTCTCATTAATGCTTCCTTCTCTTATGATCACCACCCCCAAAGGATTGGTATGTTCTGCTATCAGGACATCTTTATAGCTCTGAACCAGAAGAATTCCCAGCCCTTTAGCTGCATACCCTACATATTTTGGGACTGGATTAACCTGTTTCAGCAAGTGATATGATTCTCTCTGCCACAGATCAAGCAATGCCCCACCCTGCAATCCTTGGTGGTGTGTCTGGGGTCTTTACACTTACCACATACTTGTTTGTTAAATCTGTCAAAGTTTCTCTTGTTCTCTTCATACCCATGCTGCCAACCACTTTTACCCCCTTGCTTCTTCATTTCCATTCCAGCTCCCTGTTCCACCATCTTGTCAACTCTCTATTGCCCATTAGGGGCTCCCTCCTCTTTTCTGTGACTTTCTTTTCCAAGCATGTTACCAATTCGATTTCCAGCCATTCCTTCCACCTGGGTCTTCTCACTGCTCTGCATCCCCTGAACCAGCTGAGAGAGCAGCGAAGTCAAAAGCAATTGCTGCTGCTGCTGATCTGACTGAGAGATCTGATTGTTGCTCCTCTCTTTTTCCATTACAGCACCTTCTCCTTCATCGCAAGCCAGCCTTGGTGTCTCTCCCCCTGCATCTTGTTTTCCTGCCTTAGCTTGCCACACCAGATTCTCTTTGATCCTCTCAGATATGGGGTCTTCATCCTCTGCATCTCTGCCCATATCCTTCACAGTACCAGAACGATTCCCCCCTCTCCCAGAACTCCCAGATCCCCCTGGGAAGGCATGCCTCCCTCCATTCCATCTTCCCCCCTTCTCAGTATTGTTGAATCTTCCTCCTATATTTCCATTTCCTCCCCCTCTATTGAATCTTTGAGCCCCAAACCCTCTACCAAAATTTCCTGACATGGTTTTTTTGTGTGGCGGCGAGGGGGGGAGAGGAGGAAACCCTAAGGAGTGGGATTGCTCCCTAGCTCCCTCCACTCCCTTTTTTATATCCCTCACACCTCCGTCCCTTTGTTGGGTTGGGTCGGGCTCCATCTTACTAGGCCTCCACCATCTCAAGCCCATCTCCACATCAGTGTTTAAATCCCTCCCAACTGAGCCCCCAAATATCATCAGGGGTCTCACAAATTTTTTCCCACAAAATTCCTTCAAACCCCCCTCTTTTACACCTAAGTATCTTGCAATAGGTGTACTCTGCAACTCAATTTCCCCAAAATCTACATCCTCTTCCCCAAATACAGGGATTATGGGATGAACATTGTCTTTTTTCATATGCTTTCGAACAATTTCTGCATCTATCCCACTCCCATGAGTCATGTTGCTCAACTTTCCATTGGTATCTTTATCCCCAAAACCCCCATGTTCTGAACATATGTCTGCATAAGAAATCAATCCAGAACCCTGGTTTCTTCGTGATTTCGACCCCCTCCTAATCCTATTTCTGTTATTAGGCTTAAATCTCCCAAACAAATTACCATAACTAGCATCATCTACTTCAATCGAAGTAGTAGACACTAAGTATTTTGCAGCTTTCATCATACCTAGATCGGAGATGAGGGCCTCCCCCTCCCCCTCCTCCTCGAAGTCCTCACCGGCCAGCAACCAGAAGCGGTTGCCGACCGGCGAGCACCATACTGGCGGCGGGAGAGAGCGAGGAGGCGAGGTGAACGCCTCTGGAACCGCGGTGAGCGGCGAGGGAGTGAGGTTGGGGTCGAAGAAGCCCTGGCCCTTCGCCGCGGCGGCACCGTCGCTTCCTCCTCCATCTCCTCGAGCTCCTCGTACTCCTCGATCTGGATTGGCAGCCACCTGGATCCAGGGGCAGGGATCCCCATCACCACCTCCTGCGGGGGGCCCTGATGCGCTGGAGGCGGTGCCCATGGCTGGATCAGGCGGTAGCGGAAGCAGCGAAACACCTTCCACTTCTCCCTCTGCTCCGGGACCAGCGACTCCGCCTCGAGCATCGCCCACAGGAGCACCCCCATCGCCGGCTGGTGGTCGTAGTTGGGGAAGCACCTGAGGATCTCCTCCCCGCGCAGCTTGTCCCGCACCACCTCCGACACGTGGTTGAGCGCCTTCGCCGTCGGGAACCATCGATCGATCTCCTTCAGCCGCCCCATCAGGATCACGTCGCCATCGGCAGCGCCCACATCTGTTGTTCCCTCGTCGTCATCGAACCCTAGCTGTCGCAGCGGCGCGGGGCGTGGTTTCTCACGGGCGAGATTTGTGAGGTGTGGAGAGGAAGAGAGCCGAGGCGTCGATCATTTAACCCCTCTCCCGGCCCCCCGCTCGCCATTACTCACCTCGAAACTCATCCCCGCCGCGCCCCACCGGTCAGCCGCCGCAATTCTGTGACGTGGCAGGGAACACCACCTCCTGGCCCACCCACCACGCCGCAACTCCTTCTCCACTGCATGCGTCCACCACCACTCCCTCGTCGTCGAGGAGCTCCACTCGCAGTCCTCACCGGCGAACGTGGCCGTGTCGAGGCACCGGCACCGCCGCGCAAAAGTCCGGCACGAACACGCAAGGGAGCCGAGACAGAGACGTGTCCATTCCGTGAAAACCCGTCTAAAAAAAAGTTCATCTTGTGTTAAACGAAAATTACAGAAAGAGTTCATGCATACGGTCCAACTCCATTCAGTCCGGGCCCGCTCGTCAGTAAGACGGCAATACGTGAGTGCAAAGTTAATGAGGACGGGCTCGCCTTTTTTTTCTTTCAGAAAACTGGGACAATGCAACGTGATATAAATATTATTGTGATTATATATATGTAAATAAATATTTATAAATTTCTGCCCGTGATTTATTTTGATGTGAAGTTTGGTAAGTAAATTAAAGTACACCTAGACAGCCAGTCGATTTGCCATGCTAGGATTGATTAGAGGTACTTGATTCCTCCTTGGCAAAGACCAGACCCCTACCCAGCCAGCCAATTTGTGTTGCTCGGATTGATTAGAACCGCTTGATTACTCCTTCTCTTCCCCAGCTTCTCTAACCCCA